>NC_054699.1:38889237-38939237 GCF_016097555.1 Gigantopelta aegis
TGCTTGACATCCAATAGCCGATGATTAATAAATCAATGTGCTCTAGTGGTGTCGTTAAACAAAACTAACTTTATTTCTCTTTTTTTTGGACAATATTTATTGCATAATTAGAGTGCACTGGTTAACAATATGAGCCAACATTACTGTAAGAAAGTGCACGTAAAAGACGCCTTCCTGCTATTCAATAGAAACAATGGTAGGGGTCGTGGTAAGGCCATCGGTCTACAGGCTGGTAGGCAATGGGTTCGAATCCCAGTCGAGGCATGGGATTTTTAATCCAGATACCGACTCCAAACCCTGAATGAGTGCTCCGCAAGGCTCAGTGGGTAGGTGTAAACCACTTGCACCGACCAGTGATCCATAACTGGTTCAACAAAGGCCATGGTTTGTGCTATCCTGCCTGTGGGAAGCGCAAATAAAAGATCCCTTGCTGCTAATCGGAAGGTAGCCCATGTAGTGGCGACAGCGGGTTTCCTCTCAAAATCTGTGTGGTCCTTAACCATATGTCTGACGCCATATAACCGTAAATAAAATGTGTTGAGTGCGTCGTTAAATAAAACATTCCTTTCTTTCTTTCTTCATTAATTCTCTGGTCAACTGTTGTAATAACCATAATTATGTTAATCATCAAATGTCTAAAATTTAAAAAGTGTTAAAGCAACGTTAAAGAAATATCTCATTCAAACAAGCAGTGCCCCGCCTGCAGATCGTAACCGTACGAGACAGGGGGTGGGGGTGTGGGGGTAATCCCCACCCCCCTCAGTCCTGGAGAAAATCTTGAAATTCGGGCAAAAACAATAGACAAAGTTGGGTACAATGAGCTGGCCTGAACACATTTCACCATGTATTTTCATCATTCTACCTACATAACCGTAAATAAAATATGTTGAGTGCGTCGTTAGATAAAACAGTTCCTTCCTTCTACCCACAATATTAGTCGTAATCCATATCAAAAATGCGTTGAGATTAGTTTGCGATCCTATATATATAGCCGTTTGGCAGTAATGCTAATATCAATAAATGCTGTAATCCAGATTATGGCATTTTTGTTTAATTCAGGCAAAATTCGGCCTGCCCTCCTACAAAACTGATTCCCCCCGTACGGCTATGATTAAATTTATCTTTCACTTCCCTGCCGTGTCCTTACCTTGTCCCTTTCCATTCCGTTCCTTTTCTTTCCGTCCCATGTCATTCTTCTAATTCTGCAATTTCACAGCCATCTTCATAGAACCAAACCATTACTAAGAAACATTTGTCCTCAAAGCCACCGAGTTTTAACCGGTTTTTGGTCCAGTTTTAAATCCGACATCCAGCTCGAAGACCGACCGCACAAAAAAAACTACAAAAAAACATTGTCAATAACTCCAGCCCACAGTCTTTTTTTTCTTTCTTCCTTTTTCTTCCCTTTTTCAATCCTACCTCCCAGCAAAGACGAACCGAGGTAGAATTGCAAGCAGTTCTGGACACGCGACGCATTTCCAAATCCGGCCATTCTATGGCAAGACAAGAGAAAAGATGGCTCGGAAATGATATTGAATCAACGCACAATGGCACGTGCATTTCGATAGATGAGCTGAGATGAGGCGGTGGAGACATTTAAATGGGCGCCTTAGTTACAAAGTTAAACCCGTCACTTTCTCCTAATCGCATCTGTAGCCCGGAGAATGGAGCCACACTATAGGACGGCGGAGTTTCATCAGAGGCATGGCGCTCTGAAAAAGGTCCATAGAATTGGTCCTTTCATCCTTATCTCCGGGTCTGAAAAGACACGTCACGTTTCCAGAAATGAAATATGTGCACATTTCTTCTATGCAGCTTTGCGTTTCGGGGGAAAATCGGACTTGGTGGCATGATAAATAAGCTCATTGTTTGCGTCCGACACGATAAAGTGTCCCTGTATTTAGAGGGAAAATGTATTTCACTTGCTGAAAACGGGATACTATCAGACCCGGCATTCACGGACAGCGCCAGCCGGGGAGGCCTATTCACAAAAGTAAAATATGATAGTCAGTTTGAATAGTCAGTTTGAATGGGCTCTGAAAAATATCTCTTCTCCTCTATTGTATATCCCCTTTTGAAAGTTTCTATGGGCGAATTCACTGATCTCCAAAGTGGATGGTATTGCAGTGCTGTTATACAGCGGGCACGCTGAAAAGGGAGATACTTGCAAAGAAAATGAAACAAAAGGGTCTCCATTACGGTGTTATTGGAGTCCTGACGCATCGAATACTGTACATATTGACAAAGCGTCAAACCAAATATTTAATAGCTGCGACTTTGCCGTTGCAGTTAGCTGGCGCAATTGAATGGACACGCTAAAGCGTGCGACAAACACATATAATCTTTCTCTTCTATTTAGGTTTTTTTTTCTTTTCTTTTTTTTCCCGATTCGCCACCAACCGAGATAGGGCTAAGTGTAAAGACTAAGTCGGATTATATACATGTATGTCTGTCTGTATATATGTAATGTATGTCTGTATGTCTGTCTGTCTGTATACATGTTGTATGTCTATCTGTATGTATATATGTCTGTATGTCGGTCTGTTTGTATGTATGTATGTTTGTCTGTGTGTCTGTATATGATTGTCTGTATGCTGGTGTTGTGTGGTGGGTGTGGGGGGTGGGGGGTGTATATATGATTGTATGTATGCTGTTTATATGGAGAGAGAGAGAGAGAGAGAGAGAGAGAGAGAGAGAGAGAGAGAGAGAGAGAGAGGAGAGAGAGAGAGAGAGAGAGAGAGAGAGAGACATGGTGAGAGAGAAAAAAAAAAAAAAAAAAAAAAAGAGAAAAGAAGAAAAGAAAAGAGATAGGCCTAGGCAAAGGGAGAGCAGAGACACAGAGGAAAAGGCGGAGTGAAACAGGGACGGTGTAGCATTGTATGATTATTTTTGACAATACTAGCTATTCGTTTGTCAACTTCGTCTCCGCCATGTTAACCGTAACTATCTATGTTCGTCAAGAGAACTTCCTCACACTTTGTTGTCATATATCTGCAAGTGCTGTGCGTCGTACATTCTAAAACATTGTCATCGTAAATTATGGTATGTACTGCACATGTCGAAAATTCGTGAACGCTTGTCGGTGCCAATAATAAAGCGGTCTGTTATAAGTTATTGTTTCCAAAGGCGAGCATTACGGATTGTGTCGAAATTCAACGACATCTACCGACCAGGTACACGCTGAGTACAATTTGTAGGGTGTATACCACCAAATCAAATCCCATAGACGACAACGCGTGGCTAAAACGCCTACCTGCAACGTATCAATCGACGTATACTCCACGGATATAAATACTACCACCCCCACCCTTAAATAAAATAAGAAAGCAATGGGGGCCAAGCTGCTCATTTCAGAGATAAGGGGTACCGTCTACGTCTACCATAGTTCTGCACAACATTTGAGTACTTGTTTTTACAGGTACCCACACATGCTTCAAACACAAGACTACTTGACACAGTAGTACTAGGCAACATAAATCTGCATACATTGTTTTGCCTAGATGAAACTTGTGGTATTAACTGCTTTATCGTATGTAACAATTACTATGTCGAGTGATAGATTACTACATATAAATATAAATTATAAATAGGTATTTTCTTCTTTCAAGATGTCAAATAATTGGGCGTTTTCTAATTCCAACCAGTGCACTACAACTGGCGAAAGGTCGTGGTATGTGCTATCCTGTCTTTGGGAAACTGTATATTAAAGATCCCTTGCTGTATTAAGAAAAAGGGAGCGGGTTACCTCTGATGACTACGTGTCAGAATTACCAAATGTTTGACATCCAATAGCTGACGATTAATAAATCAGTGTGCTCTAGTGGTGTTTGACATCCAATAGCTGACGATTAATAAATCAGTGTGCTCTAGTGGAAGGAAAGAAAGAAATGTTTTATTTAACGACGCACTCAACACGTTTTATTTACGGTTATATGGCGTCAGACATAATATTATGGTTAAGGACCACACATATATTGAGAGAGAAAACCCACTATCACCACTTCATGGCAGCAAGGGATCTTTTATATGTACCATCCCACAGGGTAGTACATATCACGGCATTTGATATACCAGTCGTGGTGCACTGGCTGGAACGAGAAATAGCCCAATGGTGCTGTAGTGGTGTAACTTTACTTCAAAATGTGTTTTACTGTTTTAATGCACGAGCAGTAAATACATGTGGGTATATCCATACTAATTAAACACATGTATTTAGATTTTGGTAAGAATACACGTACAAGATACATAGAGTCTTAGTGACAGTCGTTACAGTCGTTAAAGGAACATTCCTGAGTTTGCTGCAATTTCAAAGATGTTATCGACTAAAAGAGACTTTTTAACAATTGTAATTACATATCAAATATATTTTTTCTACATAAAATATTAGTGGCTGTATATTAAACGTGTTTCTAATCGTCCTAATATTTTTACAAGGTTAAATTTTATTTTATTTTTTAAAATATTATTTTTTCGTACGTACGAAATTATTTGAAAACAGAATCCAGTTTGGGCTCCTTACAAATATTAAGACGACCAGAAACACATTGAATATACAGACACTGATATTCTAAACAAGGAAATATATTTAATATGTAAGTTTAATCGTAGAAATATTTTATTAGTCGGAAACATCTTACAATGCAACAAAAAAAAAAGAAGAGGAAAGTTTGTTTTATTTAACGACGCTACTAGAGCACATTGATTTTTTTTATCTTATCATCGGCTATTGGACGTCAAACATATGGTCATTCGGACATATTTAGGGGAAACCCGCTGTCGCCATATAGGCTACTCTTTTACGACAGGCAGCAAGGGATATTTTATTTGCGCTTCCCACAGGCAGGATAACACAAACCATGGCCTTTGTTGAACCAGTTATGGATCACTGGTCGGTGCAAGTGGTTTACAGCTACCCATTGAGCCTTGCGGAACACTCACTCAGGGTTTGGAGTCGGTATCTGTATTAAAAATCCCATGCCTCGACTGGGATCCGAACTCAGTACCTACCATCCTGTAGACCGATGGCCTAACCACAACGCCACGGAGACCGGTTACAATGCAACAAACTCGGGAATGTCCCTTTAAGAGGTTGGTGTGGTTTGAGTAACACGATTGGTTGACTGTCCATTGACGTACATTTTTAATTTGTTCATCTTCTGTACTGACTCGATCGCTCGTAGAGGACGGGACGTAACCCAGTGGTAAAGCGTTCGCTTGATGCGCGGTCGGTTTAGGATCGATCCCCATCGGTGGACCCATTGGGCTATTTCTCGTTCCAGCCAGTGCTCCACAACTGGTGTAATAAAGGCCGTGGTATGTACTACCCTGTCTGTGGGATGGGGCATATAAAAGATCCCTTGCTGCTAATCGAAAAGAGTAGACCATGAAGTGGCGGCAGTGGGTTTCCTCTCTCAATATATGTATATATGTGTGGTCCTTAACCATATGTCTGACGCCATATGACCGTAAATAAAATGTGTTGAGTGCGTCGTTAAATAAAAACATTTCCTTCATTCATTTTAAACATTCTCAATATTTGTGTGGTCCTTAATCATATGTCTGACGCCATATAACCGTAAATAAAATGTGTAGAGTGCGTCATTAAATAAAACATTTCCTCCCTTTCTTTGCTCGTCTTTATGGCGATATTATTTTGCCATTTGCGTGAAATATTTAATCTGCTTACAGACATTTTTTTTTTACCTACAAACTAAGCCATTATTTATTTACTTCTTTTAATGCATTCTAACAAAATAATGGCGTAATGATTGTTGTAAAAAAAAGAAATATTTTATACTGGCCAGAAATGTATTATTTTGGTATGTCGTATCTATAAAGAGTTTTACTCTTTATTTGTGTTTGTACTAACAATTTGTGAAAGATCTCACTGAATTTTGAGAGTGATAAGGACAAAGAAACGAGAGAGAGAGAGAGAGAGAGAGAGAGAGAGAGAGAGAGAGAGAGAGAGAGAGAGAGAGAGAGAGAGAGAGAGGGGGGGGGGGGGAGGAGAGACATGTTGAGAGAAGCAGGCAGACAGCCAAAAAGTTTGTTTTGTTTAACGACACCAGTAGAGTACATTGATTTATATTAATCATCAGCTATTGGATGTTAAACATTTGGTAATTTTGACATATAGTCTAAGAGAGGAAACCCGCTACATTTTTCCATTAGTAGCAAGGGATTTTTTTTATATGCACCATCCCACAGGCAGGATAACACATATCACGGCTTTTGATATACCAGTCGTGGTACACTGGCTGGAACAAGAGATAGTCCATTGAGCCCACCGACGGGGATCGATCGCAAAACGACCGCGCATCAGAGACAGAAAGAGAGACACTGGTATAAAAAAAGAAAGGAATGCAAAGGAATAGAATATAATATAATAGATGTTTAACGACACCCCAGCTCGAAAACACATCGGCTATTGGGTGTCAAACTATGGTAAATCAAAACATGAAGTGATCAACATCAGTATTAAAAAAAAAAAAAAATCAACAGCTAAATTAAAACACAGTGTAAAGAACAGTACAAAAAATACAAATATCACAGATAGGTAAAATTGAAATTTAGAATAAAATTCAGTATCACAAAGAAATTGCCACAAAAGTTCAGGATGGAATCGAAATGGTTCCATCACATTTCTTCGTCCAAATATATATTTTCTAGTTTATCTCAGATGATTGCACCCCACCGAAATGTGGGACTGCACAGGGATACAGATAGCGGCTGGCAACACTTCCGAACGTGCCAGCATTCAGTTCATTCATGCTTAGGTTTAGGGTTAGGGTTAGGGTATTAGCATACATGCTGGAACGTTCGGGTATAGAGAACAAAAGTGGGTGTGTCAGGAACGGAGGTAGAAAGGAGGCTAAAAGGGCTGTTGGCATGAGTTCGACCCGTACCCACCCCCCACCCCCCTTTCAATAGTCAGGGTAGGTTTAGGTATAGGGTTAGGGTTAGTCTTTAGAGCCTTTGATATAGAGGGGAACTGGTCGAACTCTTTTCGGGCTGTTGGGAGGTGTGTGTGGGTGTTTGGAGGTGGGGGGGGGGGGGGGAGGGGGGAGTAGCCGTATACAGGGATATATTGGTTTAAACAATATGTATTTGCCAAAACAACATACTGGGATTGGTCTACAGGCTTAGCCTATATTAAGACCTCTCCCTCCCTCACAGGGATATATTACAATTGTATAAACTTACCTCTCTGTAGAAGCAACACAATGACCAAACCACCGTGACCCCGTAACACGAGGGAAGACCTCGACTTGTTTCGTAATGTACAAACGACGCTAACAACTGGCTGGTTTGGGCGGTTATGAATTTATTTGATTTGTATATTAACTTTTCTCTGTGCAGACACAATCGAACGCGAAATCACCAGTGATCTTTTGTTGGCCACACAATGCCGTGTCTGTTAAAAGCTAATAAATAATGCCGATGAAAAGGAAGCCCGTACTGTCGAACTAAAAACATGGTTTACGTGTGCAAATGGTATTGGGTCGGTTTTCCAACACATTTTCCATCCTTTTGTTTCCGCCCAGATTTTCCATAAGCCAGCTCAGTTTCCAAAGGTCGTCTATTGTACATCGGTTTTGTTCGGAAACAAAACGTCTGTAGTTACTTTTTTTTGTTTTCATTGTTAAGCTTTCGACGCGCGGCGACTCGTGATCTATGACTTGTTTCGTGTCGATACAGAATCGAGTCGCGCAATCAGTATTTAGAAGTATTTGTCGTTGTAAATCAGCGCTCATAACTAGATGTACCTCCACCAGCGCCTTTCTGCGACGAGGTTTCATGTTACTCAGTCTCACGACAAAAAAAAAAACCCCCAAAAACCCCCAAACACACCAACAACAAGCAAACAAACAAAACCCCAAAACAAACACATACAACAAAATATTAGCGTATTCAAAAGCCAAAACCGTATATCTGTACAAGACATCGAAAGGTAGTTTTGTGAAGGTTGTCACGGTAATCTCCGATTGTACCAGACCCGCCACGCAGCACATCTTTTCTAATCCATCGTCAGGATTGCAGTGCCGCACACCCTTCCTACTCCGTATCTAGGAGAATTGCCGCGCCGCACATCCTTCCTACTCCGTCTTGGGGAGAACTGCCGCGCCGCACATCCTTCCTACTCCGTCTTGAGGAGAACTGCCGCGCCGCACATCCTTCCTACTTCGTCTTTAGGAGAACTGCCGCGCCGCACATCCTTCCTACTTCGTCTTTAGGAGAACTGCCGCGCCGCACATCCTTCCTACTCCGTCTTTAGGAGAACTGCCGCGCCGCACATCCTTCCTACTTCGTCTTTAGGAGAACTGCCGCGCCGCACATCCTTCCTACTCCGTCTTGAGAAGAACTGCCGCGCCGCACATCCTTCCTACTCCGTCTTTAGGAGAACTGCCGCGCCGCACATCCTTCCTACTCCGTCTTGAGGAGAACTCCCGCGCCGCACATCCTTCCTACTCCGTCTTGAGAACTGCCGCGCCGCACATCCTTCCTACTAAAGACGATCCGTCTTTAGGAGAACTGCCGCGCCGCACATCCTTCCTACTCCGTCTTTAGGAAAACTGCCACGCCGCACATCCTTCCTACTCCGTCTTGAGGAGAACTGCCGCGCCGCACATCCTTCTTATTCCGTCTTTAGGAGAATTGCCGCGCCATACATCCTTCCTACTCTGTCTTGAGGAGAACTGCCGCGCCGCACATCCTCCCAACTCCGTCTTTAGGAGAACTGCCGCACCAGACATCCTACTCCGTCTTTTTAGGAGAACTGCCGCACCACACATCCTTCCTACTCCGTCTTTAGGGGAACTGCCGCGCCGCACATCCTTCCTACTCCGTATCTAGGAGAACTGCCGCGCCGCACATCCTTACTACTCCGTCTCTAGGAAAACTGCCGCGCCGCACATCCTTCCTACTCCGTCTTTAGGAGAACTGCCGCACAACCATCCTACACCGCCATTAGGAGGTCCATGTAACGATGGATGGAATACCCGCAATTATTCAGTGAGTCCATTGAGGGAACCGAAACCGCTATGCGCCGTGGAAGTGGATAAATGGATGGGTGGATGGATGGATGGATGATGGATGGATGGAAGGATAGATGGATGGATGGGTGGGTGAAAGGTTGGCATGTTGGTTGGCTTTATGTATGTACGTATGTATGTATGTATGTATGTATGTATGTATGTATGCAGAATGGAATGATGGGCGAATAATTGGATGGATGGGCAGTCTTGTGGATTTCGGATAATCGAGACGTTAGTTTTAACAAGTTATGCAATATATCCTATTAGGAAATCAGTATCGCTACGGGGCGGGAAGTAGCCCAGTGGTAAAGCGCTCGCCTGATGCGCAGTCTGTTTAGGATCGATCCCCGTCGTATAACAAAGGCCGTAGTATGTGCTGTCCTGTCTGTGGGATGGTGCATATAAAAGGTCACTTGCTACTATAATGGAACAATGTAGCAGGTTTTCTCTCTAAGACGATATGTCGAAAATTACCAAATGTTTGACATCCAATAGCCGATGATTAATGTCAGATTTACCAAATGTTTGACATCCATTAGCCGATGATTAATAAATCAATGTGCTCTAGTTGTGTCGATAAACAAACTTTTTAACAATCCCTCTATATTCTGTGCATTAGGCGAATGCACTGCTATATGGCGAAAAAAAACCCTCACACATTAAATTTAATAAATTGAATTAAAATATAAATTAATGTGACTGCAATGTAGACTGTCTGTTAAATTCAATAATAATAATAATAATAATAATAATAATAATAATAATAATACTAGTATTAATAATAATAATAATAATAATAATAAAATAATATTGCATTTCTGTGGGTAAGAGAATTCACTGAGCAAATCCATTGTTTTCTCCGTTCCGATCAATGACGGCGGTACGTGCTGTCCTGTTTGTGGAGACGCGCACGAAGAGAGTCCTTACTGTTAACGGGAATGAAATAACGGGATTCCTGTGAGACAGTGTGTCACAAACGAAAACAATGTATAATTAAAACAAACAAGAGTGAGAAATAAAAAGGGGAATTCCAGCAGCACGGAATGCATGTACACCAGACTTCGCGTCACAGGGAGAGGCTGGGGGGGGGGGGGGGGGGGGGGAGAGAGGGCTCACTCCGTGAGTGAACTACGTCCTACGGTATCTTTAAATATACCTTCTGGCGGGACAGTTGGTCTTAGAGAGAAAACCGGCTACATTTTGTTTTCGATTAGCAGTAAAGCATCTTTCATGATTCGGGCTATTTCTCGTTCCAGCCAGTGCACCGCGACTGGTATATCAAAAGCTGTGGCATGTGCTAGCCTGTCTGTTGGGATGATGCACATAAAAGATCCCTTTCTAAGACTTTGATGTCAAAATTACAAAATGTTTCACACTCAGTAGCCGATGATTAACAAATCAATGTGCTTAATTTAAATTTTCATTCATAATTCGTTTCGTCTAGAATAAACGTTGATGATCTTTTCCGTTATGAATGACTATTTCTAGTTTCAGTCAATGAAAGAAAGAAAGAAATGTTTTATTTAACGACAAAACATTTTATTTACGGTTATATGGCGTCAGATATATGGATACTGAGAGAGGAGACCCGCTGTCGCCACTTCATGGGCTACTCTTTTTCGATTAGCAGCAAGGGATTTTTTTATATGCACCATCCAACAGACAGGATAGTACATACCACAGCCTTTTTTACAGCAGTTGTGGAGCACTGGCTGGAACGAGAAATAACCCAATGGGTCCACCGACAGGGATCGATCCCAGACCGACCGCGCATCGAGCGAACGCTTTACCAATGGGCTACGTCCCGCCCTTCCAGTCAATGCACCACGACTGGCATATCAAAGGTATAAGAAAGATCCCTTGCTACTAAGAGTATATAACTCTGAATTACCAAATGTTTGACATCCAATAGCCGCTGATTGATAAATAAATGTGCTCTAGTGGTGTCGATAAACAAAATATAGTTGATTATTATTTCACAAATGAATAAGACTTCTAATCTCAAGGGTAAACACGTAGTAACTACAATAGATAACAAACAGTAAGCGATGAAATGGATGGAATGAAAAATGGTTTACCGTGCACATTCAGAGCTAGCTGTTGTAGCGCACGCCTGTCCTGGGCACAAGTACCGGCCTCAGCAGGTTCCTCTGTCCAGGACAGGAAAACGATGAAAAGGAACACGTATAGATTTGTACATACCCGTGTTGTGTCAACTTCAGGGTGTCTGCCGATTCCGTTTAGAATTCGCCGACAGTATTCACGGTTCCGGAAATGATAAAAAGGCAACCGCATGTCCACCCACAAACAACACGGCGTGCCGACGGCAGGTGCAGAACAACTCCTGTATCTTTTTCCTTTTTCTTTTAGTCCATTTAAACTTCTATTTCATTAGACCAACTTCTAAAATGAAACATTACCAGGATCCGTAGCATCAGTTCTTTCGAAAGATGAGGTGCACACATAATCCGTTTCTGCCGCCAGGTTAGGACCACCCTCCGGACAAGACTGTACCCGCCTCCCCTCAACCCACCCTAACTTCCACACACACACACACAGACACGCACACAACAGCAACAAACTCTGACGAACACGCACGCTGTTCACACACACATAACAGACAGAAGCTCACGGGAAAATAGTTGTGACAGCTCTCCGCCTGACGTCGGCTGCGATTCTCATTGATCGGCTATTTCCGGGTCGGCCGGTCGTACGACTCCGTGCCTTCCCCCCACACAAGGCTCGCGCCGTTGTCAGGCATTACGGAGACCAAAGGGAGACTTGTTTTCTATTCAGACCGGTCATCTGCTCTCAACATTTCCAGACGAACCGTCCATTATAGCACGGACGCGAAACACTGGTCTTTATCTCGCGGAAATATGTCGGACAATGCAGTGTATGAACTCGTATTGTCCCCCTAGCGGAGTGTGAACCGAAACGCATTGTGATTGCGCCTGTATGCGCCCCAAGAGAATGCGCAGTGAATGCCGTCTATTTTCCGCATCACAATGCAACCACCCACGGTCTTTTAAATACGTCTGCAGCTATAGCTGACTCTCTTTATTTTATTTCTTCTTCTCTGTTTTCGTGTATGAATGTATCGTGTATGATATTTCCATGGATTGGATTGGAGCGAACGAAAACAGGCCAACAACAGCAGACGAATTCAGAAAAAAGTTTAAAGTTAAAAGTTTCTTTTGTTTAACGACACCACTAGCGCACATTGATTTATTAATCATCGGCTACTGGATTTCAGACATCTGGTAATTTCAATATATAGTCCTAGAGAGGAAACACGCTACATTTTGCCATTAGCAGCAAGGAATCTTTTATATGCACCATCTCACATACCTCGACGGAGATCAATCACAAACCGACCGCACATCAAGCGAGCGCTTTCCACTAGGCCATGTTATGCCTCTGCCTTGGAGCGAATGATGTTGACCGGCGTCGTGGCAAGCCATCGGTCTACAGGCTGGTAGGTACTGGGTTCGGATCCCAGTCGAGGCATGGGATTTTTAATCGAGATACCGACTCCAAACCCTGAGTAAGTGCTCCGCAAGGCTCAATGGGTAGATGTAAACCACTTGCACCGACCAGTGATCCATATCTGGTTCAACAAAGGCCATGGTTTGTGCTATCCTGCCTGTAGGAAGCGCAAATAAAAGATCCCTTGCTGCTAATCGGAAAGAGTAGCCCATGTAGTGGCGACAACGGGTTTCCTCTCAAAATCTGTGTGGTCCTTAACCATATGACGCCATATAACCGTAAATAAAATGTGTTGAGTGCGTCGTTAAATAAAACATTTCTTTCTTTCTTTCTTTCCTAATAGCCGATCTCTGTTTTTGCGCTGGGGTGTCGTTAAACATTCATTAATTAATTGATTGATTGATTGATTGATTGATTGATTGATTGATTGATTCATTTGATTCATTCACATTCATTCATTCATTCATTCATTCATCCATTGTTCAGGACAGTGGTTATTGATACCGGGAGTCGAATCCAGAACCTACCATCATTAAAACAGACATCCAGTAGCCGATGGTATTAGAAAGGGACTACCACGAGTTTTCAGATCCAGTTTGAGACTAAATAACAAAATAAACACACACAGACATACACACACGCGCGCGCACACACACACATACACACACACACACGCACATACCGACACACACACGCACATACCGACACACACGCACGCATGTACAAACGCACGTACGCACACACACACACACACACGCGCATACACACAAACACGCATGTACGCACACACAAACACACGCACGCACGCACACGCACACAAACATGCACACACGCAAAACACACACAAACGCACACACAAACACGCACGCACACGCATGTACGCACGCACACACAAACACGCACACACATATGCACGCACACACAAACACGCATGCACACATACGCGCAAACACACACACACACACACGCAAAAACCCACACACAAACACAAACACACACACACACAAAACACACCGACACACACACACACACACACACACACACACACACACACACACACACACATGCTTTTCTCCTATTTTCCCTAAAATAGTATATCTAAACATGTTTTAAATAAAAGCATTAACGGATAAATACATTTGGAATAACCTTTGGTCGAATTATTTCAAATTTAATTTGAACTTTGAAAGACATACATTTAATTCGTACGTACGAAATTATTTTGAAAAAATCGACATTGATATACTGGTAAACATTACTATAACCAGAAATGCATTGGCTATAAAGATATTCTCAGCTAAAATTTTTTTAGAAAATTGTAATCTTAATAATGCATAAATATTTTAGAACAGTCCCTTTAATTAAGGTAGGTTAATAGTCGGAGAAAAAGAAGTCGATGTTATGGTCATACCCTCCCCACTGAGTCGTTATAAGTCAGTATAATGGAAGCCTGCACTAGGATTCGATCCAAGTACCCAGGTCAATGGTTTAACCACTACACTAAGGAAGCAGGTTTCTCCTTCTGCAGTCTGTAGGACGATACACATGGCTGCAATAGCACACAGCAAAACAAGGGATAGCAGAACGCCAGCCGGTATCGCGTAGAAGGTGTATTACAATAAAGATAAATGAAAATAAAGCCCCTTTTGTGTGTAAATCCCACGAGCTCGAAACCTCGCAACAATACCAGTTGACTGTTTAACGAGAACCAATTGAAAACCAGTGTAGTAAATTAAAGATAATTATCCCCGCAGTATTATAACACAATAGACTGGATCTGCCGTCGTTCACTTATCCGACCGCTGCGTATCACTTTAAAAATGCACCCTTTTTCCGGTGTGTAGTATGCTGTTTGGTTATCGAGGCTATAGACACACGTGGCGTGTAAAGGTTGACTCGCATAATATAATGAGAGAGAGAGAGAGAGAGAGAGAGAGAGAGAGAGAGAGAGAGAGAGAGAGAGAGAGAGAGAGAGAGAGAGAGAGAGAGAGAGAGAGAGAGAGAGACAGAGAGAGAGACAGAGAGGGTGGGGAGGGTGGGAGGGATGTGCAAATGGAGAGAGAAAGAAAGAGAGAGAGAGAGAGAGAGAGAGAGAGAGAGAGAGAGAGAGAGAGAGAGAGAGAGAGAGAGAGACAGAGAGGGTGGGGGGGGGGGGGGGGATGTGCAAATGGAGAGAGAAAGAAAGAGAGAGAGAGAGAGAGAGAGAGAGAGAGAGAGAGAGAGAAGAGAGAGAGAGAGAGAGGCAAAAGGATAGAGAGATTGTGCAAAGGGGGGGTAGAGAGAGAGATAGAGAGAGATAGAGAGAGAGAGAGAGATAGAGAGAGAGAGAGAGAGAAAGAGAGAGAGAGAGAGAGACAGAGACAGAGACAGAGAGAGAGATAGACAAAGACAGGGAGGGTTGTGAGGTGGAGGGAATGTGCCAAATGGAGAGATATAAGAGAGAGAGAGGAGAGAGAGAGAGAGAGAGAGAGAGAGAGAGAGAGAGAGAGAGAGAGAGAGAGAGAGAGAGACGAAAGAGGTGTGCAAAAGGATCGAGAGATGTTCAAGGGGAGAGAGAGAGGAGGGGGTGCAAAAAGATAGAGATGTACAAAAGGGGGAAAGCGAGATAGAGAGAGAGATAGAGAGAGAGATTAGAGAGATAGAGAGAGAGAGAGAGAGAGAGAGAGAGAGAGAGAGAGAGCGACAGAGAGACCGGGACAGACATACATACAGACAGACGTAGGATACTCCTCCAATACGTAGCAGGTAACCATTCACATGCGTTTATCAAATGAGAAGACAAATAAATCAGGTTGTGACCGACAGAAACTGAATCTACGACGCATTGCGCTCTACTACTGAGCTACACCCAGCCTCCATCTCGATAATGAGTACACGCTACTGCACCCCAGAGACAGACTAATGGGCTCCTGGGTTCGTACCCTGGTACCGGCTCCAGGTGTTAGTATAATGGTGATGGCTGCCATTGCAGCCTGTGGTGAAAGGTCAGGACTAGCTAGAAGGAAATGCTTTATTAAACGACGCACTCAACACATTTTATTTACGGTTATATGGCGTCGGACATATGGATAAGGACCACACAGATATTGAGAGAGGAAACCCGCTGTCGCCACTTCATGGGCTACCTCTTTTCGATTAACAGCAAAGGATCTTTTATATGCACCATCCCACAGACAGGATAGTTGTGGAGCACTGGCTGGAACGAAAAATAGTTCAATGGGTCCACCGACGGGGATCGATCTTAGACCGACCACGCATCAAGCGAACGCTTTACCACTGGGCTACTCCCCGCCCCTTGGACTAGCTCGAGTTAGTACATAACGGTTATCTAGTCATATGTGGCATGTCTCAGCAATAAACTACGTCTACGAACGAGTTTTAAATACAATGCGTTGTAATAGCCAGAAATGCATTTAGGATTCTGTCTACCAGCCTCGGTGGTGTCGTGGTTAAGCCTTCGGACATAAGGCTGGTAGGTACAGAGTTCGCAGCCCGGTACCGGCTCCCAGTCAGAGCAAGTTTTAACAACTCTATGGGTATGTGTAAGACCATTACACCCTCTTCTCTCTCACTAACCACTAACTCACTGTCCTGGACGGACAGCCCAAAGCGAGGTTTAACGACTCAATGGTTAGGTGCAAGAACATTGTACCCTCTTCTCTCTCACTAACTACTAACCACTAACTCACTATCCTGGACAGACAGCATAGATAGCTGAGGTGTGTGCCCAGGACAGCGTGCTTGAATCTTAATTGGATATAACCACGAAAATCAATTAAGAAAGAAAGAACGGATTCTCTTCTGACCCAGTTATATCATATTTAGCTTTTGGTAGTTAGTAAAATGAAACTACTTTAGGATGGTAACATGCATTGAATACGAGTGGGAACGATTTTACCCCCACCCCCCACCCCCCGCCATTATATTGATACATGTATAAAGAGAACCTCACCCTAACCCAAAACCTAACCATAACACTGGACCTAAACGTAACCCTAACAAAAGGGGGTTGGTGGGCAACGGATGGATATTTTATCTACTAGTTTACCGTTGTTGTTGTTGTTATTATTTAACTTTTGTCTCTGTTGTCTGTTTGATTTTTGATATTATTTATTTATTTATTGATTTTGTTTGTTTTGTTGGTTGGAGGGGGGGGGGGGGGTCGGTTGTTATACTGTCATGCTAAAAGTGTTGATGTCTTTTATCCACGTGTCCTGCAGTGGCATCGCGTTTGCCCAGCTTAGCAACAATACATATCCAGCCTCACCCACTGTTACCCCACTCAGATACCTATCCGTATTCGCCTGGCACGTTCACTCACTGTTACCCCACCCAGATACCTACTCGTATTCGGCTGCCACGCACATCCAGTTACCCCACCCAAATACTTACCAGTATTCGGCTGCCACGCTCACCCACTGTTATCCCACCCAGATACCTACCCGTGTTCGGTTGCCACGCGCACCCACTGTTACTCCACCCAGATACCTACCCGTATTAGCCTCCCACGCTCACCCACTGTTACCCCACCCAGATACCTACCCGTATTCGCCTGCCACGCGCACCCACTGTTACCCCACCCAGATACCTACCCGTATTCGCCTGCCACGCTCACCCACTGTTACTCTACCCAGATACCTACCCGCATCCGCCTGCTACGCTCACCCACTGTTATCCCACCCAGATATCTACCCATATTGGCCTGCCACGCGCACCCACTGTTACCCCACCCAGATACCTACCCGTATTCGCCTGCCACGCTCACCCACTGTTACTCTACCCAGATACCTACCCGTATTCGGCTGCCACGCGCACCCACTGTTACCCCGCCCAGATACCTACCCGTATTCGCCTGCCACGCTCACCCACTGTTACCCCACCGAGATATCTACCCGTATTCGCCTGCCACACTCACCCACTGTTACCCCATCCAGATACCTACCCGCATCCGCCTGCTACGCTCACCCACTGTTATCCCACCCAGATATCTACCCATATTGGCCTCCCACGCTCACCCACTGTTACTCTACCCAGATACCTACCCGTATTGGCCTCCCACGCTCACCCATTGTTACCCCACCCAGATACCTACCCGTATTCGGCTGCCACGTTCACCCACTGTTACCCCACCCTGATACCTACCCGTATTGACCTCCCATGCTCACCCACTGTTAATCCACCCAGATACCTACCCGTATTCGCCTGCCACACTCACCCACTATTACCCGACCCAAATACTTACCGGTATTCGGCTGCCACGCTCACCCTCTGTTACCCCACCCAGATACCTACCCGTATCCGCCTGCCACACTCATCCACTGTTACCCCACACAAATACTTACCGGTATTCGGCGGCCACACTCACCCTCTGTTACCCCACCCAGATACCTACCCGTATCCGCCTGCCACGCGCCTAAATTACAGGTTGGAAATATGATTAATACGTAACTCTACTTTCTATTATACCAGCTACTTTCCTTTCCTTTGAGAGGCATACAAAGTCTAACAAGAGAGTGCAGGGTAAGCCTCCGTCGCTGGACAATGCAGATAGGATAACACATAAAAAGGCGATCTATAGTCGCTAATTAAAGTATCGAGCAAATAATCGCCAGCTATTCCGATCTCAGTTGCTAAGTTTCATCTCTTCTCACTATCCCTTCATAAATCAAGGAAAAGAATAGCTGTATTTTTCTTTTTAACTGCATTTAACCCCAGCCGAGACGGCCAGCATTCTATAGACATATAAATGCGCCTATTCAATGCATAGAAATTCGGTAACGTCTTGCGCCTGCGCAATGCGGATTCTCTTTCGCTGGCTATGATTACGGCAAAATGGGCTTTTATGAAACCTGCTTCAAGAGATTCAAAGACTTCATCTCCCCCATCTGGCTCCCCACATTCCTTTTGAATTTCACAACAGAAACCAGCGCTGGACTCTTTTGTATCGCGGTAGTCAGTGGTTCGGCCCTAACTGAATTGCTGTAAGAGCTTCGGCATTGTTCGGCGCATGAGTCAACGTTTTCGCGACGAAGTCTAAATCAGATTCTATTTCGCTACATAATAGAAAGGATTTTTTTTCTTCTATTTTTTATTTTCCTTTCAAAAAAAAAAAAAAAAAAAAAAAAAAAAATGAAAGAAAGAAAGAAAGATAAAAGAGGGGGGGGGGGGGAATCCCAATTGATGTTTGATTACCAACGATTAAAAGTTTAAAAGTTTGTTTTGTTTAACACTACTAGAGCGCACTGATTTTTAATCATCGGCTATTGGATGTCAAACATTTGGTAATTTTGACAAATAGAGACGAAACCTCTTAGAGACGAAACCCGCTACATGTTTCCATTAGTAACAAGGTATCTTTTATATGCACCATCCCACAGACAGGGTAAGACATATCACGGTTTTTGATATACCAGTCGTGGTGCACTGGCTGTAACAAGAAATAGTCCAATGAACCCACCGACGGGGGTCGATCGCAAAACGACCGCGTATCAAGCCAGCGTTTTTGACAAATAGTCTTGAAGACGAAACCAGCTACATTTTCCCATTAGTAGCAAGGGATCTTTTATATGCACCATCCCACAGACAGGATAGCACATACCCTGTGCTTTTATATGCCAGTCGTGGTGCACTGGCTGGGATGAGAGATATCCCACTGAGTCCACTGACGGGGATCGATCCTAGACCGACCGCGCATCAAGGGAGCGCTTTAACCCTGGACTACCTTCCGCCACTACTAACGTTTAGTGCTCTGCTAATGTATTAGTGGAATTAGAGTAAACACTGTTTTCTTTCATTTTTTTTTTTCTGGTGGGACGGGATGTAGCCAAGTAGTAAGACGCTCACGTGATCCATCGATGGGTGCATTGGGCTCTTTTGGTTCCAGCCAGTGCACCACAGCTGGTATATCATATGCCGTCGTATGTGTAATCCTGTCTATGGGATGATGCATATAAAACATCCCTTCCTACTAACGGGAAAATGTAGCGGTTTCCTCTCTAAGACAATGTCAAAATTACCAAATGTTTGACACCCAACAGCCAATGATTAATAAATTAATATGTTCTAGTGGTGTCGTTAAACAAAAAACAAACTGTTTGCGCTTCTGGTCATACTAGTAAAGCAGTTTTGTCACACACCCGTTAGTGAGAACAGCATTCGTTATTTTTTTTATAACAAATACTTGTTTATACATGTACGTGTGTTAACAATTGCAAGACATACGACTAGCTGCTCCTAGGTGATGACCAGGCCACCAATACCATACATCCAATGAAAAAGCAGCACGATCGAAATCGATTACACTGTGACAAATAGTTAACCTGACAATCATTTGTCTGTGATGCGTAAGGGCTGTAAATATATTTTAGTCGAAACATATGTTAAAATGTGTTTAAAACCTGGTTTTTGAGGATATGTAAGAAATAGAATAATACATTCGTGTCCGTTAGATACCATTTAACTCACAACTCGTTGTTATAAAATGTATCTAACGAGCGTGGTGTAGTGATTAACCATCGGATATAAGGCTGTTGAGTACTGGGTTCGCAACCTGGTACCGGCTCCCACCTGGGGCGAATTTAACGACGTAAGTGTAAATAGTGTGTGTAGCCACTATACCGACTTCTCTCTCACTAACCAACTAACAACCAACCCTCTGTCCTGGACAGCCAGCCCAGATAGCTGAGGTGTGTGCCCTGGACAGCATGCTTGAACCTTAACTGTATATAAGCACGAAAATAAATATAAATGAAATGACATTTAAAGTAGATGAGATAGAGTAAAATATACGAACAAAAAAAGAAACGCAAATGATACTTTGGTTTTCTATAATTTATTTTAAATTAATCACTAAATTAACCGTTAGTTCTTGTGTCTGTTGAAATTACTGATGTCTTGTGAGCATTTTAGGCCCATTTTGAAAATTTATTTTTCAAATTAATTGTATTATGAAATATACAATATTATAATATTCAAGTTTCTTTTGTTCAATCTAATTAAAATTAGCTCCACTATTACATGTGGATCTAACACCAGCCAGTTGGAGCTCATGTCCACCAATCAAAACCTTACCAGAATCATTGCCAGTGATTTAAAACTAATTTGAAAACATTCCGAATTATCCTGAGGGTATACGACATGTTTCATGTGAATTACGAATGCCTTATAACATGTTTTATTTTATAAAATAAATAATTTGTAATGTAAAACTGAAGACTGATTTAGTTTGGGTTATTTTATAAATAAATAAATAATTTTTAATGTAAAATTGAAGACTGATAACCCACCCCGTACGTATTGGTATGGTTCGCTGTACTGCGGCCACTAAAATAGACTCGCCCGATATTTTTAGAATTTGTATGCTCCCAAATAACGTTATAAAAGGTGAAGTGTGATTGGTCAATATTTAAATTATTATTTACAGACGCAATGTTACGTGGACATTGGGGACTACGCAGTGTTGTTAGCAATCCGATTAAAATTAGTTCTACTGGTCTAAATAAGGTATTCGTAATTCACATGAAACATATCGTATACCCTCAGGATAATTCGGAATGTTTTCAAATTATTTTTAAATCACTGGCAGGATTCTGCAAGTAAGGTTTTCATTGGTGGACATGAGCTCCAACTGGCTGGTGTTAGATCCACATGTAATAGTGGAGCTAATTTTGTTGGTCGGTATATATTGGACCTTTTGGGTCTTTTGGCGTCAACATATCAACAACACGTAAGAGAAACCAGCGCAGACTTATTTTATTTATTTCATTCTTAAAGTTATTGTTTTATCGTTCTTTGAAAGGGGCGGGTCCTAGCCATGTGGTAAAGCGCTCACTTGATGCGCAGTCGGTTTGGGGTCGATCTCCGTCGGTGGCCCCATTGGGCTATTTCTCTTTCCAGCCAGTGCACCACGGCTGGTATATCAAAGGCCGTGGTATGTGCTATCCTGTATATGGGATAGTGCACATAATGGAAAAATTTAGCGGTTTCCTCTCTAAGACTATAATATGTCAAAATCACAAGATGTTTGACATCCAATAGCTGATGGTTAATAAATTAATGTGCTCTAGTGGTGTTGTTAAACAAAACAAACTTCACTTTCTTTGAAACGATTTAAGGTGAAATAAATGAAGTGCATCACATTTTAAAAGAACAAAAATACGCATAATTAATACGTACAGATTAATGTTTACCTTCCATACTTCGTGTAGAAAGCGCTCTTTGTAATCCAGTAAATGCTAGAACACAATGTAGAAAACAGCGGCGTTCAGGAGTATAACAGATCCCTCGCGAACAAATTGATAGGTTTTCATCGTATCCTATCTAATAACACAGAAATAACGTTGAACGTATAGAACAATCCTCCAACTATTGCTAACACCCCCGTTTTCTGTCGTTAGGTAAACACCACGTGTATTTGTTTATGACGTCATAATGGTATGACGTATGCTGCGTGCCAGTCACCTTTGAGTTAAGAAAGCGTGTTCTGTTTAACGACACCACCGGAGCATATTACTTAATCATCGGCTATTAGATGTCAAATATTTGGTAATTCTGACTCGTAGTCATCAAAGTAAACCCGCTAAAAAAAAATTCTAATGCAGCATGAGATCTTTTATATGCACGTTCCAACAAACAGGAAAGCACATATCACGGCATTTGTCCAGTTGTGGTGCACTGGTTGGAACGAGAGAAAAAAAAAAACCCCAGCTGAATGGATCCACCGAGATAAATTACGCACCGTGAGAGTCATGTCCACGTATCGTATTATGGACAGCAGTCTCAGACGTCGGAAGGCTTATCGAGGACTGGAGAAATTAAAGTGGAAAACCCTACTCGACTTTCCCGACAGAATGTGAAAAAAATAAATGTTTTATTTAATGACGCACTCAACACATTTTATTTACGGTTATATGGCGTCAAACATATGGTTAAGGACCACACAGATAATGAGAGAGGAAACCCGCTGTCGCCACTTCATGGGCTACTCTTTTCGATTGGCAACAAGGGATCTTTTATATGCACCATCCCATAGACAAGTTAATACATACCACGGTCTTTGATATACCAGTCGTGGTGCACTGGCTGGAAAGAGAAATAGCCCAATGGGCCCACCGACGGAGATCGATCCCAGACCGACCTCACAGCAAGCGAGCGCTGTACCACTGGGCTACGTCCCGCCCCGCGACAGAATGTGGAGTCAGATTCTTTATTTACAAGGCAAGCATTAAAGTATTAGGGTATGTAAGTATATACATGGTAGTCCAATATATTTATTTAAACAATTTACACACACACACACACACACACACACACACACACACACACACACACACACACAAAGAGCAAAAAAGTTAACCTATTGGAAATAAGTTATAAGACACACGCGTTAAGTGAATACCAACTACTTGTTGTGTTTGTTTTGTTTGTTTGTTTTGTTTTTAAAGTTAAATCGCCAAAGGTTTTGTTTCAGGGCGGGGGTGGCGTGGGGTTACCTGCTTATAACTTACGGTGCGATATTCAGGTCAGGTGTTTTTGCGTTGAAAGGGCTCTCTTTCACAGATGTATTGTTGCAGAATTAGCACAAAATGTAAATACATTGTACGTAAGTATTACTTGGATGATTTTATATGGGGGTGGTGGCAACCCATACTATGTATGTATGTATGTATGTATGTATGTATGTATGTATGTATGTATGCATGCATGTATGTGTGTATGGATGATTGTATAACATTTAATATAATAAAAAGAAAGACAAAATGGTGGATTAGTGGTCATTGCCCCCGCCTCCCCTATCCCTCTCGCTACGCCTCTGATGACAGTGACATCAATTGGGAAGTTACAAGATGCTTCGACGACTGGTTATTCTTCCAGACACACACACACACACACACACACACACACACACACACACACACACACACACACTCTCTCTCTCTCTCTCTCTCTCTCTCTCTCTCTCTCATAAAATATTCCTTGCTACTAATTGAAACATGTAGCGGGTTTCCTCTCAGACTGTATGTAAAAATTACCGAATGTCTGACATTCATTATTATTGTTATTATTACTATTACTATTATTATTATTATTATTTATTTATTTATTTATTTATTTGATGAAACATGAAAAAAAGGATGGACCCATGGCTTACCCTTGCCTACCTCCGTGTTACCAAGTACAGACTTTGTTAACTTTGACGCAGTATTATCATACAATTACGTTACCGGTCAATACTAAGCCGGTCCCGGCACACAATGCGTCACTCGACTGAGAAAGAAGATCTACGCTCATTACACCGGCCAGATACTCAGTTTACGATCAACACTCATCATTAACCTCCGTTCTTACCGGCCTCGGCATTTGCAATCGTTTCGTTTCTTTTTATTCAAATTGATTTCCGATTTTATATTGCACTGGAGTTAAACGGTACCATCATCAAATTTCGTAATGGTCGGTTTGATTGGACAATAATTATAGAGCAAGCGTTCTGCCCATAGTTTCCAAACGGCTTGCAGTCGATACCGAGGCATTCAGTTTTCTTGCGCAGTCGGCCATTTTCTCCAGGATTTCAAAGACACGCTATGCTTTTGTTAAGAATCATAGATTTCCCCTATTATACGAACGCACCCCAGTCAATATATCTATTTTTCTGTTGAAACGCTGCGTTTCTACAAAATCTTAGTATTTTTCATCGCACAGATTTTTTTTCCATTCTTTTCTTTTTGATCTTCCTTATGCTATATTAAGAGGTAAAAAACAACCTATACCATTGTTGTAACTTTATTTAAAGCCACACTCTAGCCTTTCCGGATTTAAAATTATTTGTTTTTATTAAAAAAAAAATTAAAGTAAACATTCAGCGCATTATGCCTTTGACACCTAAGTTTCTTTAATAATAATAATAATAATAATGAAAATAATATATATATATATATATATATATATATATATATATTCTCTTCAAACAAGTATGAGAACCTGATATTATTGTATTAATGTTAATATCAACTATTAGACCGAACATACGTTTTGACCACAGACATCCTAGTAAAGAACATTCATGTCTGTTTATCAACACACCGAAACTCATACCATAGTTTGCACGTGCGTGGGGTGTCATTCTCGATTTTGACAATTTCCAGGAAGGTCGATTAATCACTGTGGAACATTATTTCTGTCAATCTTTTTCATTCTGTTGATCATACAGTTGTTATTGTTTTGGTTTTAGTAAGTTTTATTGTTTGAATTTGCGATGTGGCGTATGTAACGCGATGAACGTCTACGGGCTAATGGCATGCTGCAAACGGGCAGAAGTTAGCGTGAAGTGGCCAACACCTTCAATGTTTCGAAGTCCGTGATTAGCAGACTATGGAACAGGTACCAATAAACCCAAAATGTTGCAAACCTTCATCAGACAACTGGTGTCCGAGTTACGGGTCAGTCGATTAGAAATCGTCTTCATGCAGCCCATCGTCATGCTTGACGGGCCCGGGTTGTGCCAACCGTGACAAATCGTCACATTGCCCACAGACGTGAATGGTGTATTCGTCGCTGGTCACGTGTCATGTTTTTAGATGAGTGCCTATTCACTTTGGATTTCCTTGACAAGCGTGGTCGGGTTTGGCAACGACGAAATGAACGGCACTCCAACGTCACAATGCAATTTCATAACAGATTTGGCGGTGAATCGGTTATGGTGTGGGGTGGTATCACTATGACTGACAGAACCCCCTCCATATTGTGCAAGGAAGGGTCACTGGACAGTACTACCGGGACAACATCCTCACACCCTTTGTCGTCCCGTTTGCTAGGCGTGTGGGTCGACGTTTTGTTTTTCAAGACGACAATGCCCGTGCTCACTGTGCACGAATCGTTAATGCTCACCTCCAGCAGCAGAACATCTATCGAATACCATGGCCAACAATGAGCCCAGACCTTTACCCCCATTGAACACGTCTGGGACCTGATAGGGAGACGTGTGCGTCAACGTCAAAGACCGCTGACCACGTTAGCGAAACTTGGTCAGACGCTGCAAGAGGAGTGGAACAGACTCCCTCAAATGGCCATTGGGAGACTCATACGCAGTATGCCTCGTTGACTGACTGAATGTCTGACACATCGTGGAGGTATCACCCAATACTGATAAAATCCCACGTCAACTTTCAAATATCACTTCTGACCCCAATTGTCCTTCAAGATCTTTGGTGGTCATACAACCTACTGTAATACTGAACTACCAGTTGTAATGTTTGCCCAATTAATTTACTATTATCATATAACCATTCCCCACAGCTAATACACCTTACAATTTTGGCAAGTGTAAATTCTTATTAGAATTCTCCTACTTTTCTTGAAGAGTATATATATACGCTATTTAATTTAGAGTAGTCTCTGAAACGGGTGCGAGTAATAGTGACAGACACGTCCCTTCGTTTGACTGACTATCCATACGTTTATAAAACCATATCGCGTTGGCCCTGAATGGTCGCTGGCAACACGATTCACTATTATAACAAGCATTTTGCTAAAGCAATGCATGTCTCCTATCACATAGAACACATTTTCGTATATCCTCTGTTCAAGGGCCATAAGTTTGTCAAAAATGGATAAACCGCTATGGAAGTCGATCCTGGTATATAATAGTAGATAATAAAGCTATATACAAAATTCAGCTCAAAATCGTGAAAACAACAACAACAACAACAACAACAAAACACCCGGAAAATTATATGTAGGACAGATGGACAGACGGACAGACAGACAGACAGACAAAGAGAAGGACCGAGACGAAACCTACAGGACCGGTAGGAGAACAAATATACTTACTTGCCGCTCTTACGTATTTCTGTTGTCCAGTCTCGTGTAACCGAATCTCGTGTGTTCTGTGTCTGCTGTGGGTTTCTGCTTTAATTCCCTAGGCCACGTTTAACAACTGAAATACGCTTCACACCAAATAGTCGCTGAATAAGGTGCTAGGTTGTGTTTAAGTTAACGTTACGTTCGTTTCCGGGCTCCTTATTGTCAACCTGGAACAACATGCATACATTCCTCTGGTTTCCGCGTAGTATACCGGCCTCGGTGGCGTCGTCGTTAGGCCATCGGTCTACAGGCTGGTAGGTACTGGGTTCGGAACCCAGTCGAGGCATGGGATTTTTAATCCAGATACCGACTCCAAACCCTGAGTGAGTGCTCCGTAAGGCTCAATAGATAGGTGTAAACCACTTGCACCGACTAGTGATCCATAATTGGTTCAACAAAGGCCATGGTTTGTGCTATCCTGCCTGTGGGAAGCACAAATAAAAGATCCCTTGCTGCTAATCGGAAAGAGTAGCCCATGTAGTGGCGACAGCGGGTTTCCTCTCAAAATCTATGTGGTCCTTAACCATATGTCTGACGCCATATAATCGTAAATAAAATGTGTTGAGTGCGTCGTTAAATAAAACAATTTTTTTTTTTTTCCCGTGTAGTATCTGGTTATAAACAAGGTGTTGCACTGTCACCAGACTCGGAGGTGTCGTGGGTAACCCATCGAACGTAAGGCTGGTAGGCACTGGGTTCGCATCCCAGTACTGGCTCCTACCCAGAGCGAGTTTAAAAAATAAATGGTTAGGTGTAAGGCCACTACACCCTCTTCTCTTTTACTAACCACTAACCCAATGTCCTGGAAAACAGTCCACATAGCTGAAGTGTGTGTCCACGAAAACGTGCTTGACCCTTAATTGGATTATAAGCTCGACAATAAGTTGAATGTTAAGCTGTATTATGTGAGATTCGGGTTAAAGTTAGCAGTTAGAATTTAGATCAGAAACATTCTGTAACAAGAGACACGCATACGAAACATCCTCACGTCATGAGTTCGAATCCCGAAAGAGGAAACACAATCTGGAAGCACAATTTGATTCAGCTTTCGGTAAAAATCTCGAGGCAGACATCTTTTTATTCCGTTATAGAATGAATTAATGTGCGTCAACATACACATCGGTTAATCGACGTCAATTGTTTACAATGAGCATTTATGAAACACAACAAGCAAATTAAAACAGTTAAGTGTTTGCCTGTGTTGTCACCAAAACAAGTTACAAGCTCTTGTAACTGGCAAACCTTGCCATAGTGAAATCCCTCATTTGCATTGTAACTGAGAAATAGAAAACTGAAATATATTATCATATATATATATATATATATATATATATGTATGTGTGTGTGTGTGTGTGTGTGTGTGTGTGTGTATGTATGTGTATATATATATATATATATATATATATATATATATATATATATATATATATATATATATATATATATATATATATATACACATATATACATATATGTATGTATATATGTATGACAATATATTTCTATGTTTTCTATCAATCCGACTGCAGAATGTACATACAATGGTGTTGATTTCCCGTCACTGACAACGCAGCACAATGCAAAGCCTGCCTGCCAATTGGACCTTTTATTACTAGACGTGCTGTAGACTATGGAACAGCGCTGGCGGCACAACAATGCTTGTTTCACACAAACAGAAACAGACAATGCGAAACAGACAACAGGCCGGCTGAAATTGACCCTGTACAATGTGTTCCGTGTCGGATGAATACGTATCTTGAAATATATTTTCTGTTGTAAAATATTGAATACTAACACACGCGGCCGCTGTCGATCGTGACGTCACTCAGTTGTCTCAGTCGCAGTGTGATGGATTAATTGCAGTATCTTGATATGGAACATGTCAATATATATAACCGGAATTATTTCATATATATATATATATATATATATATATATATATATATATATATATATATATATATATATATATATATATATATATATATATATATATATATATATATAATTATATTATTTCAAATATAATTTTTATTCCTAATATACGATATTGACGATACCGAAAAACACACTCTCTCTCTCTCTCTCTCTCTCTCTCTCTCTCTCTCTCTCTCTCTCTCTCTCTCTCTCTCTCTCTCTCTCTCTCTCTCTCTCTCTCTCTCTCTCTCTCTCTCTCTCTCTCTCTATCTATATATATATATATATATATATATAAACGCGCTTGCTTGATGATCGGTCTGTTTGGAATCGATACCCGTCAGTGGGCCCATTGGGATATTTCTCGTTCCAGCCAGTGCACCACGACTGGTATATCAAATGCCGTGGTATGTGCTACCATGCCTTTGGGATGGTGAATACAAAAGATCCCTTGCTGCATTAGGAAAAATATACTTAACTCCAAAAGAAACGCGAATACGTAGATTGGAGGTTTTGAGTGCACTCATTGAAATACGTCCCAAAGTTCTTAAAATAATCGTTTCTATGAAAAACTTAAACAATTCGTAAAGATGAGATTTCATGTTATTGACATGTTAAAAATCGAGGTCGCATTGTCATTTGAAATGTCAAGGCCATGGCGCTTCTTCAATGGCGTCACATGCCACTCAAACATGTCCACTAATAGCGGGTGTGTCCGCCATTGCTGGCCATGACCGCCGCACACCTCCTACCCATGGAGAGGAAGAGGTTCCTGATGAAGGCCCTGGGCACGTTGTTGTAGGTGTCCACGACGGCCTGGCGGAGCTGCTGCTGTGTCACCACGGGAGCAGGGCGTTGGTTCATCATGCGCTGAACCTCGTCCCACAAGTGCTCGATGGGGTTCAGATCCGGGCTTAAAGCTGGCCAGTCCATTGTGATGATGTTGTGCTGTGCCAGGAATGCCTGGGTGGCCCGTGCCGTGTGAGGCGTGGCCTTGTCGTGCTGGTAAACCATCTGACGGTGACCCGCGAAAAAAGGCACCACCACAGGCGTGAGCACTTCGTCGATGTAGCGCTGTGCTGTGACGCCCCTGCCGCGTCCTCGGCCGTTGTTGTCGAAGATGACAGGTTGTACACGACGTCCCCAGGATATGGCACCCCACAGCATGACGGAAGGCCCTCCCCAACGGTCCCTCTCCATAACACACGCATCTGTGAAGCGCTCACCTTGACGCCTCCACACCCTCATACGACCGTCGGCCCTATCTAAGCAGTAGCGGCTTTCGTCGGAGAAGACGATGTTCTGCCACTGTCGGTTCCGCCACTGTCGATGCAGAACAGCCCAGTTGTGTCGTGCAAGGCGGTGTCGCTGTGTGAGACGTTGTCCAATGTACGGTCGACGACAGTTCAGATGGATGGCGATCAGACGACGTCGTACCGTGGTGTAGGAAACGGGGCGGTTGTGGGTTCCCACTGTCTGCCGGGCTGTTGTGGTGGCTGGTACGAACCGATCACGCATGTGAGTTCGGACGATGTAACGGTCCTGGCGCTGTGACGTCACTCTGGGACGGCCGCTACGTGGACGGTCGACGACGTTGTTGTTCTGTAGAAATCGGTCTATGAGACGGTAGATTGTCGAGACATGGACACCGAAAGCACGTGCAACCTGCCTGGCATCCATTCCGGCCTCCAAATTCCCCAAAGCTCTATGTCTGGAATCAGCGTTAAGTCGTGGCATCGTTGTATCGCTACTCGTAAAATGAGTTGAACATTGCTGTCTGGCGTTTCTTTTATACCCAGGCCTGGTAGTGTTTCACGTGCAATTCGCATCTTTCATGATCCACCCGTTTTGCATTCCAGATCGATTTTGGTCGTCAATTTCAGCACGTGCGTGACGTCACACTGTACTCGTTTTTTTCATGCGTTATGTGGAATTGGATACGCTGACAAGATGGCTATTGGTCAACTTAATCGATTTGTACATAGTTTATTCAAATGTGGGTTTTTTAATATTTTAAAATTTTCGCGTTTCTTTTGGAGTTAAGTATATATAGCAGATTTCCTCTGATGACTACGAGTCACAATTACCACATGTTTGACATCCAATAGCCAATGTGCTCTAGTGGTGCCGTTAAACAAAACGAAGTTTAACTTTCTGTCTAAATCGGATAATTATTAGATCCCCGACATGATCCGGTTTATATATATATGTATATATACTGAACAAAATAAAAAACTTCCGCTAACTTTGCTTGAACATAACTTGATGAAAAAAACCGGGGGAATAATTGTTATATACTGAACAAAAAAAGAAACTTCCGATTTGTACATATAGTATTTGTTGTGTTAAAGAATTCATTGTATAATGAAATGATATAGGTAGTATTAGCCTTGAGCTGTATTATCAGGATTCATGAATTTTATCGATTATTTTTGCACTGTTAATCGTCGCCAACGTGAAACTCAATTTGCACGTGCATGTATGGTTCGACATGTCCCGTGTAGTATTCGGTCAATTTGTTTTACTTGTCTTACTGACATTGTTGTCAAGTGAACGAAAACTCTTCAAAATTTAAAAAACAAATAATGTTTTTTACATTGTAGCATTTTTAGTATATGCCAAGAATACCCAATAATTTACGCAAACGGGCGATTGGCATGCTTGATGCTGGCATGTCGACAGAAGACGTTGCAAGGCTTGTTGGGAGTTCTAGTTGAGCGATACGAAATCTTCGCGTAAAATTTCGAACGACAGGAAGCACCAACGACTTGCCACGTCGTGGACGTCCGCGTGTTACAACGCGTGGTCAAGACCGCTATATCATGAACACGCATTTGCGCAATCGATTCCAAACTGCTACTGCTGCTAACACACCTGGGCTTCATAATAACCGAATCAGTTGGCAAACTGTTCGTAATCGTCTGCGGGAGAATGGTTTACATGGACGACGTCCTTATGTCGGATGCGTTTTAACGCAACGTCATCGTCTAAATCGTCTTAATTGGGCACATGCACACACTTGTTGGATACAGCGACGCTGGAATACCGTTCTTTTTTCGGATGAATCCAGATTTTCTTTACAACGTGGTGATGGCAGGGTGCGCATCTGCCGTAGGAGAAATGAACGCTATGCTGACTGTTGTGTTCTTGAACGAGATCGTTTCGGGGGTGGGGGTTCTGTCATGGTCTGGGCAGCCATTGCCCATGGTTATCGTTCACCACTAGTCGTCATTGATGGCAATTTAAATGCTCAACGTTACTGCGATGACATTCTCGCTCATCACGTCATTCCTCTGTTCCATAACAACGCCGACATCTCGATTTTTCAGCATGATAATGCCACCTCTCATACAGCTAGAGACACTGTAAATTTTCTTAGGACAAATAACATTGATTTCATTGACGACTGGCCCGCTAAAAGTCCTGATCTCAACCCCATCGAGCATGTCTGGGATAGTCTGGACAGACGATTGAGGCGTCGTCCCAACCCACCCGCTAACGTCAACGAACTTCCACAGGCAGAAATCAACACTTTAGTCAATTCTATGCACCTGCGATGCACTGCAGTGGTCAATTCAAGAGGTGGTCATACCCGTTATTAATTTTTTTTTTTTTTTTAACCCCTACCACACTTGGTCAAGATTTCTCCCAGTTTCTGTTAACCTATGGCCATGATTTTTGCACCAAACGATGCATCATGGAACACTCTTTAAATGCATATATAACAATTATTCCCCCGGTTTGTTTTCATCAAGTTATGTTCAAGCAAAGTTAGCGGAAGTTTCTTATTTTGTTCAGTATATATGCGTTTAAAGAGTGTTCCATGGTGCATCGTTTGGTGCAAAAATCATGGCCATAGGTTAACAGAAACTGGGAGAAATTTTGACCAAGTGTGGTAGGGGTTAAAAAAAACCCACCCACTTAATAACGGGTATGACCACCTCTTGAATTGACCACTGCAGTGCATCGCAGGCGCATATAATTGACTAAAGTGTTGATTTCTGCCTGTGGAATATTGTTCCATTCCTGAATGAGCGCTTGACGAAGTTCGTTGACGTTAGCGGGTGGGTTGGGACGACGCCTCAATCGTCTGTCCAGACTATCCCAGACATGCTCGATGGGGTTGAGATCAGGACTTTTAGCGGGCCAGTCATCAATGAAATCAATGTTATTTGTCCTAAGAAAATTTACAGTGTCTCTAGCTGTATGAGAGGTGGCATTATCATGCTGAAAAATCGAGATGTTGGCGTTGTTATGGAACAATGGAATGACGTGATGAGCGAGAATGCCATCGCGGTAACGTTGAGCATTTAAATTGCCATCAGTGACGACTAGTGGTGAACGATAACCATGGGCAATGGCTGCCCAGACCATGACACAACCCCCACCCCTAAACGATCTCGTTCAAGAACACAACAGTCAGCATAGCGTTCATTTCTCCTACGGTAGACGCGCACCCTGCCATCATCACGTTGTAAAGAAAATCTGGATTCATCCGAAAAAATAACGGTATTCCAGCGTCACCGTATCCAACAAGTGTGTACACGTGCCCAATTAAGACGATTTAGACGATGACGTTGCGTTAAAACGCATCCGACGTAAGGACGTCGTGCATGTAAACCGTTCTCCCGCAGACGATTACGAACAGTTTGCCCACTGATTCGGTTATTATGAAGCCCAGGTGTGTTAGCAGCAGTAGCAGTGGCAGTTTGGAATCAATTGCGCAAATGCGTGTTCATGATATAGCGGTCTTGACCACGCGTTGTAACACGCGGACGTCCACGACGTGGCAAGTCGTTGGTGCTTCCTGTCGTTCGAAATCTTACGCGTATCGCTCGACTAGAACTCCCAACATGCCTTGCAACGTCTTCTGTCGACATGCCAGCATCAAGCATGCCAATCGCCCGTTCCCGTAAATTATTGGGTATTTTTGGCATACTAAAAATGCTACAATGTAAAAAACGTTACCTTTTTTACAAATTTTGAAGCGTTTTCGTTCACTTGACAACAATGTCAGTAAGACAAGTAAAACAGATTGACCGAATACTACACGGGACAGGTCGAACCATGCATGCACGTGCAAATTGAATTTCACGTTGTCGACGATTAACAGTGCAAAAATAATCGAAAGTTGGAAATAGGCAGAGAATTTAGTGAAAAAGTTAATAGAATTTTAAAAATAACTTAAAAGTTAACAAGCCACAAATAAAAAAAGGAATTGACTGCCCAGCCGAAGCCGAATATTTATATAATTTGGAACATTTTAGGACAGTCCAAAAATAAATAAGAGAAAGAAGAGAGAATCGGACTATTTAATAATAGTTAAAAAATAAGTAATTTCGACATAAACTTTTCAACGAAGGTCTAAAAGTTTAAAGTCCGATTTAGATCTCCACGTGTTAGGTCTCGTTAAGACCGTTAAGGTGCACAGCTTGTAGGAACGAGATGGGTTGCATCCCGTCAAAACAAACAAACAAACAAAAAAGCACCAACAAAAAACCCCACCCTAGATTGACAGTCATTAGACGTTGAAGGTGTAGCGCTGTGCTGAAATACAGATCTTGAGAAGCCGGATCCGTCTGTACGAGAGAGAGAGAGAGAGAGAGAGAGAGAGAGAGAGAGAGAGAGAGAGAGAGAGAGAGAGAGAGAGAGAGAGAGAGAGACAGAGAGACAGAGTGTGTGTGTGTGTGTGTGAGTGTATCAGACCAGGGTATAGTCCAGTCGTCATGGGTTGGTACAGTGGTACGGGCGGGCCTGGCTCCGGAGGATATGATCATACGAGAGGGTACCAATATAAAACAAAGTAAAGTCTAGAAAAGAGTAGTATAGGCCGACCCCGGTTCCTATTTCTTCTTAGAGTGGGGCGGTCGTTCATCCAGTGCTGCTAGAAAAGTGTAGTATAGGCCGACCCCGGTTCCTATTTCTTCTTAGAGTGGGGCGGTCGTTGATCCAGTGCTGCTAGAAAAGAGTAGTATGGGCCGACCCCGGTTCCTATTTCTTCTTAGAGTGGGGCGGTCGTTGATCCAGTGCTGCTAGAAAAGAGTAGTATGGGTCGACCCCGGTTCCTATTTCTTCTTAGAGTGGGGCGGTCGTTCATCCAGTGCTGCTAGAAAAGAGTGGTATGGCCGACCCCGGTTCCTATTTCTTCTTAGAGTGGGGCGGTCGTTGATCCAGTGCTGCTAGAAAAGAGTAGTATGGGCCGACCCCGGTTCCTATTTCTTCTTAGAGTGGGGCGGTCGTTGATCCAGTGATGCTAGAAAAAAGTAGTATGGGCCGACCCCGGTTCCCATTTCTTCTTAGAGTGGGGCGGTCGTTGATCCAGTGCTGCTAGAAAAGTGTAGTATGGGCCGACCCCGGTTCCTATTTCTTCTTAGAGTGGGGCGGTCGTTGATCCAGTGCTGCTAGAAAAGAGTAGTATGGGTCGACCCCGGTTCCTATTTCTTCTTAGAGTGGGGCGGTCGTTCATCCAGTGCTGCTAGAAAAGAGTGGTATGGCCGATCCCGGTTCCTATTTCTTCTTAGAGTGGGGCGGTCGTTGATCCAGTGCTGCTAGAAAAGAGTAGTATAGGCCGATCCCGGTTCCTATTTCTTCTTAGAGTGGGGCGGTCGTTGATCCAGTGCTGCTAGAAAAGAGTAGTATGGGCCGACCCCGGTTCCCATTTCTTCTTAGAGTGGGGCGGTCGTTGATCCAGTGCTGCTAGAAAAGAGTAGTATAGACCGACCCCGGTTCCCATTTCTTCTTAGAGTGGGGCGGTCGTTGATCCAGTGCTGCTAGAAAAGAGTAGTATGGGCCGACCCCGGTTCCCATTTCTTCTTAGAGTGGGGCGGTCGTTGATCCAGTGCTGCTAGAAAAGAGTAGTATGGGCCGACCCAGGTTCCCATTTCTTCTTAGAGTGGGGCGGTCGTTGATCCAGTGCTGCTAGAAAAGAGTAGTATAGGCCGACCCCGGTTCCCATTTCTTCTTAGAGTGGGGCGGTCGTTGATCCAGTGCTGCTAGAAAAGAGTAGTATAGGCCGACCCCGGTTCCTATTTCTTCTTAGAGTGGGGCGGTCGTTGATCCAGTGCTGCTAGAAAAGAGTAGTATAGGCCGACCCCGGTTCCTATTTCGATTGGGGCTGTCGTTCATCCAGTGCTGCTAGAAAAGAGTAGTATAGGCCGACCCCGGTTCCTATTTCTTCTTAGAGTGGGGCGGTCGTTGATCCAGTGCTGCTAGAAAAGAGTAGTATAGGCCGACCCCGGTTCCTATTTCGAGTGGGGCTGTCGTTCATCCAGTGCTGCTAGAAAAGAGTAGTATAGGCCGACCCCGGTTCCCATTTCTTCTTAGAGTGGGGCGGTCGTTGATCCAGTGCTGCTAGAAAAGAGTAGGATGGGCCGACCCCGGTTCCTATTTCTTCTTAGAGTGGGGCGGTCGTTGATCCAGTGCTGCTAGAAAAGAGTAGGATGGGCCGACCCCGGTTCCTATTTCTTCTTAGAGTGGGGCGGTCGTTGATCCAGTGCTGCTAGAAAAGAGTAGTATAGGCCGACCCCGGTTCCTATTTCGAGTGGGGCTGTCGTTCATCCAGTGCTGCTAGAAAAGAGTAGTATAGGCCGACCCCGGTTCCTATTTCTTCTTAGAGTGGGGCGGTCGTTGATCCAGTGCTGCTAGAAAAGAGTAGGATGGGCCGACCCCGGTTCCTATTTCTTCTTAGAGTGGGGCGGTCGTTGATCCAGTGCTGCTAGAAAAGAGTAGTATGGAGTGGGGCGGTCGTTCATCCAGTGCTGCTAGAAAAGAGTAGTATGGGCCGACCCCGGTTCCTATTTCTTCTTAGAGTGGGGCGGTCGTTCATCCAGTGCTGCTAGAAAAGAGTAGTATCGGCCGACCCCGGTTCCTATTTCTTCTTAGACTGGGGCGGTCGTTGATCCAGTGCTGCTAGAAAAGAATAGTATGGGCCGACCCCGGTTCCTATTTCTTCTTAGACTGGGGCGGTCGTTGATCCAGTGCTGCTAGAAAAGAGTAGTATGGGCCGACCCCGGTTCCTATTTCTTCTTAGAGTGGGGCGGTCGTTGATCCAGTGCTGCTAGAAAAGAGTAGTATGGGCCGACCCCGGTTCCTATTTCTTCTTAGAGTGGGGCGGTCGTTGATCCAGTGCTGCTAGAAAAGAGTAGTATGGGCCGACCCCGGTTCCTATTTCTTCTTAGAGTGGGGCGGTCGTTGATCCAGTGCTGCTAGAAAAGAGTAGTATGGGCCGACCCCGGTTCCTATTTCTTCTTAGAGTGGGGCGGTCGTTGATCCAGTGCTGCTAGAAAAGAGTAGTATGGGCCGACCCCGGTTCCTATTTCTTCTTAGAGTGGGGCGGTCGTTGATCCAGTGCTGCTAGAAAAGAGTAGTATGGGCCGACCCCGGTTCCCATTTCTTCTTAGAGTGGGGCGGTCGTTGATCCAGTGCTGCTAGAAAAGAGTAGTATGGGCCGACCCCGGTTCCCATTTCTTCTTAGAGTGGGGCGGTCGTTGATCCAGTGCTGCTAGAAAAGAGTAGTATGGGCCGACCCCGGTTCCTATTTCTTCTTAGAGTGGGGCGGTCGTTGATCCAGTGCTGCTAGAAAAGAGTAGTATGGGCCGACCCCGGTTCCCATTTCTTCTTAGAGTGGGGCGGTCGTTGATCCAGTGCTGCTAGAAAAGAGTAGTATGGGCCGACCCCGGTTCCTATTTCTTCTTAGAGTGGGGCGGTCGTTCATCCAGTGCTGCTAGAAAAAGAGTAGTATGATCCAGGCTGCGATGGGCCCCCGGTTCCTATTTCTTCTTAGAGTGGGGCGGTCGTTGATCCAGTGCTGCTAGAAAAGAGTAGTATGGGCCGACCCCGGTTCCCATTTCTTCTTAGAGTGGGGCGGTCGTTGATCCAGTGCTGCTAGAAAAGAGTAGTATGGACCGACCCCGGTTCCCATTTCTTCTTAGAGTGGGGCGGTCGTTGATCCAGTGCTGCTAGAAAAGAGTAGTATGGGCCGACCCCGGTTCCCATTTCTTCTTAGAGTGGGGCGGTCGTTGATCCAGTGCTGCTAGAAAAGAGTAGTATGGGCCGACCCAGGTTCCCATTTCTTCTTAGAGTGGGGCGGTCGTTGATCCAGTGCTGCTAGAAAAGAGTAGTATAGGCCGACCCCGGTTCCCATTTCTTCTTAGAGTGGGGCGGTCGTTGATCCAGTGCTGCTAGAAAAGAGTAGTATAGGCCGACCCCGGTTCCTATTTCTTCTTAGAGTGGGGCGGTCGTTGATCCAGTGCTGCTAGAAAAGAGTAGTATAGGCCGACCCCGGTTCCTATTTCGATTGGGGCTGTCGTTCATCCAGTGCTGCTAGAAAAGAGTAGTATAGGCCGACCCCGGTTCCTATTTCTTCTTAGAGTGGGGCGGTCGTTGATCCAGTGCTGCTAGAAAAGAGTAGTATAGGCCGACCCCGGTTCCTATTTCGAGTGGGGCTGTCGTTCATCCAGTGCTGCTAGAAAAGAGAAGTATAGGCCGACCCCGGTTCCTATTTCTTCTTAGAGTGGGGCGGTCGTTGATCCAGTGCTGCTAGAAAAGAGTAGGATGGGCCGACCCCGGTTCCTATTTCTTCTTAGAGTGGGGCGGTCGTTGATCCAGTGCTGCTAGAAAAGAGTAGGATGGGCCGACCCCGGTTCCTATTTCTTCTTAGAGTGGGGCGGTCGTTGATCCAGTGCTGCTAGAAAAGAGTAGTATAGGCCGACCCCGGTTCCTATTTCGAGTGGGGCTGTCGTTCATCCAGTGCTGCTAGAAAAGAGTAGTATAGGCCGACCCCGGTTCCTATTTCTTCTTAGAGTGGGGCGGTCATTGATCCAGTGCTGCTAGAAAAGAGTAGGATGGGCCGACCCCGGTTCCTATTTCTTCTTAGAGTGGGGCGGTCGTTGATCCAGTGCTGCTAGAAAAGAGTAGTATGGCCGACCCCGGTTCCTATTTCTTCTTAGAGTGGGGCGGTCGTTGATCCAGTGCTGCTAGAAAAGAGTAGTATGGGCCGACCCCGGTTCCTATTTCTTCTTAGAGTGGGGCGGTCGTTGATCCAGTGCTGCTAGAAAAGAGTAGTATGGGCCGACCCCGGTTCCTATTTCTTCTTAGAGTGGGGCGGTCGTTGATCCAGTGCTGCTAGAAAAGAGTAGTATGGGCCGACCCCGGTTCCTATTTCTTCTTAGAGTGGGGCGGTCGTTGATCCAGTGCTGCTAGAAAAGAGTAGTATGGGCCGACCCCGGTTCCTATTTCTTCTTAGAGTGGGGCGGTCGTTGATCCAGTGCTGCTAGAAAAGAGTAGTATGGGCCGACCCCGGTTCCTATTTCTTCTTAGAGTGGGGCGGTCGTTGATCCAGTGCTGCTAGAAAAGAGTAGTATGGGCCGACCCCGGTTCCTATTTCTTCTTAGAGTGGGGCGGTCGTTGATCCAGTGCTGCTAGAAAAGAGTAGTATGGGCCGACCCCGGTTCCTATTTCTTCTTAGAGTGGGGCGGTCGTTGATCCAGTGCTGCTAGAAAAGAGTAGTATGGGCCGACCCCGGTTCCTATTTCTTCTTAGAGTGGGGCGGTCGTTGATCCAGTGCTGCTAGAAAAGAGTAGTATGGGCCGACCCCGGTTCCTATTTCTTCTTAGAGTGGGGCGGTCGTTGATCCAGTGCTGCTAGAAAAGAGTAGTATGGGCCGACCCCGGTTCCCATTTCTTCTTAGAGTGGGGCGGTCGTTGATCCAGTGCTGCTAGAAAAGAGTAGTATGGGCCGACCCCGGTTCCCATTTCTTCTTAGAGTGGGGCGGTCGTTGATCCAGTGCTGCTAGAAAAGAGTAGTATGGGCCGACCCCGGTTCCCATTTCTTCTTAGAGTGGGGCGGTCGTTGATCCAGTGCTGCTAGAAAAGAGTAGTATGGGCCGACCCCGGTTCCCATTTCTTCTTAGAGTGGGGCGGTCGTTGATCCAGTGCTGCTAGAAAAGAGTAGTATGGGCCGACCCCGGTTCCCATTTCTTCTTAGAGTGGGGCGGTCGTTGATCCAGTGCTGCTAGAAAAGAGTAGTATGGGCCGACCCCGGTTCCTATTTCTTCTTAGAGTGGGGCGGTCGTTGATCCAGTGCTGCTAGAAAAGAGTAGTATGGGCCGACCCCGGTTCCTATTTCTTCTTAGAGTGGGGCGGTCGTTGATCCAGTGCTGCTAGAAAAGAGTAGTATGGGCCGACCCCGGTTCCCATTTCTTCTTAGAGTGGGGCGGTCGTTGATCCAGTGCTGCTAGAAAAGAGTAGTATGGGCCGACCCCGGTTCCTATTTCTTCTTAGAGTGGGGCGGTCGTTGATCCAGTGCTGCTAGAAAAGAGTAGTATGGGCCGACCCCGGTTCCCATTTCTTCTTAGAGTGGGGCGGTCGTTGATCCAGTGCTGCTAGAAAAGAGTAGTATGGGCCGACCCCGGTTCCCATTTCTTCTTAGAGTGGGGCGGTCGTTGATCCAGTGCTGCTAGAAAAGAGTAGTATGGGTCGACCCCGGTTCCCATTTCTTCTTAGAGTGGGGCGGTCGTTGATCCAGTGCTGCTAGAAAAGAGTAGTATGGGCCGACCCCGGTTCCCATTTCTTCTTAGAGTGGGGCGGTCGTTGATCCAGTGCTGCTAGAAAAGAGTAGTATGGGCCGACCCCGGTTCCCATTTCTTCTTAGAGTGGGGCGGTCGTTGATCCAGTGCTGCTAGAAAAGAGTAGTATGGGCCGACCCCGGTTCCTATTTCTTCTTAGAGTGGGGCGGTCGTTGATCCAGTGCTGCTAGAAAAGAGTAGTATGGGCCGACCCCGGTTCCTATTTCTTCTTAGAGTGGGGCGGTCGTTGATCCAGTGCTGCTAGAAAAGAGTAGTATGGGCCGACCCCGGTTCCCATTTCTTCTTAGAGTGGGGGGCGGTCGTTGATCCAGTTCCTATTTCTTCTTAGAGTGGGGCTGCTAGAAAAGAGTAGTATGGGCCGACCCCGGTTCCCATCTTCCCATAACTACATCATTCCTACTTCGTCTGTATGATTTACACTTCCCATAACTACATCATTCCTACTTCGTCTGTATGATTTACACTTCCCATAACTACATCATTCCTACTACGTCTGTATGATTTACACTTCCCATAACTACATCATTCTACTTCGTCCGTATGATTTAGTTTCCATAACTACGTCATCCCTACTTCGTCTGTATGATTTACACTTCCCATAACTACATCATTCCTACTTCGTCCGTATGATTTACACTTCCCATAACTACATCATTCCTACTTCGTCTGTATGATTTACACTTCCCATAACTACATCATTCCTACTTCGTCTGTATGATTTACACTTCCCATAACTACATCATTCCTACTTCGTCTGTATGATTTACACTTCCTATAACTACATCATTCCTACATCGTCTGTATGATTTACACTTCCCGTACCTACATCATTCCTACTTCGTCTGTATGATTTACACTTCTGTATGATTTACATAACTACATCATTCCTACTTCGTCTGTATGATTTACACTTCCCATAACTACATCATTCCTACTTCGTCTGTATGATTTACACTTCCCATAACTACATCATTCCTACTTCGTCTGTATGATTTACACTTCCCATAACTACATCATTCCTACTTCGTCTGTATGATTTACACTTCCCATAACTACATCATTCCTACTCGTCTGTATGATTTACACTTCCCATAACTACATCATCATTCCTACTTCGTCTGTATGATTTACACTTCGTCTGTATGATTTACACTTCCCATACTACATTCCTACTTCGTCTGTATGATTTACACTTCCCGTAACTACATCATTCCTACTACGTCTGTATGATTTACACTTCCCATAACTACATCATTCCTACTTCGTCTGTATGATTTACACTTCCCATAACTACATCATTCCTACTTCGTCTGTATGATTTACACTTCCCATAACTACATCATTCCTACTTCGTCTGTATGATTTACACTTCCCATAACTACATCATTCCTACTACGTCTGTATGATTTACACTTCCCATAACTACATCATTCCTACTTCGTCTGTATGATTTACACTTCCCATAACTACATCATTCCTACTACGTCTGTATGATTTACACTTCCCATAACTACATCATTCCTACTTCGTCTGTATGATTTACACTTCCCATAACTACATCATTCCTACTTCGTCTGTATGATTTACACTTCCCATAACTACATCATTCCTACTACGTCTGTATGATTTACACTTCCCATAACTACATCATTCCTACTTCGTCCGTATGATTTACAGTTTCCATAACTACGTCATCCCTACTTCGTCTGTATGATTTACACTTCCCATAACTACATCATTCCTACTACGTCTGTATGATTTACACTTCCCATAACTACATCATTCGCTACTACGTCTGTATGATTTACACTTCCCATAACTACATCATTCCTACTTCGTCTGTATGATTTACACTTCCCATAACTACATCATTCCTACTTCGTCTGTATGATTTACACTTCCCATAACTACATCATTCCTACTTCGTCTGTATGATTTACACTTCCCATAACTACATCATTCCTACTTCGTCTGTATGATTTACACTTTCCCATAACTACATCATTCCTACTTCGTCTGTATGATTTACACTTCCCATAACTACATCATTCCTACTTCGTCTGTATGATTTACACTTCCCATAACTACATCATTCCTACTTCGTCTGTATGATTTACACTTCCCATAACTACATCATTCCTACTTCGTCTGTATGATTTACACTTCCCATAACTACATCATTCCTACTCGTCGTCTGTATGATTTACACTTCCCATAACTACATCATTCCTACTTCGTCTGTATGATTTACACTTCCCATAACTACATCATTCCTACTATGATTCGTCTGTATGATTTACACTTCCCATAACTACATAACTATTCCTACTTCGTCTGTATGATTTACACTTCCCATAATAACTACGTCTGTATGATTTACACTTCCCATAACTATCATTCCTACTTCGTCTGTATGATTTACACTTCCCATAACTACATCATTCCTACTTCGTCTGTATGATTTACACTTCCCATAACTACATCATTCCTACTTCGTCTGTATGATTTACACTTCCCATAACTACATCATTCCTACTTCGTCTGTATGATTTACACTTCCCATAACTACATCATTCCTACTTCGTCTGTATGATTTATGATTTACACATAAACTACATCATTCCTACTTCGTCTGTATGATTTACACTTTCCATAACTACGTCATTCCTACTTCGTCTGTATGATTTACACTTCCCATAACTACATCATTCCTACTTCGTCTGTATGATTTACACTTCCCATAACTACATCATTCCTACTACGTCTGTATGATTTACACTTCCCATAACTACATCATTCCTACTTCGTCTGTATGATTTACACTTCCCATAACTACGTCATCCCTACTTCGTCTGTATGATTTACACTTCCCACAACTACATCATTCCTACTACGTCTGTATGATTTACACTTCCCATAACTACGTCATCGCTACTTCGTAAAGACTGTACTAACAACCGTCTGTATGATTTACACTTCCCATAACTACATCATTCCTACTTCGTCTGTATGTTTTACACTTCCCATAACTACATCATTCCTACTTCGTCTGTATGATTTACACTTCCATAACTACATCATTCCTACTTCGTCTGTATGATTTACACTTCCCATAACTACATCATTCCTACTTCGTCTGTATGATTTACACTTCCCATAACTACATCATTCCTACTTCGTCTGTATGATTTACACTTCCCATAACTACATCATTCCTACTTCGTCTGTATGATTTACACTTCCCATAACTACATCATTCCTACTTCGTCTGTATGATTTACACTTCCCATAACTACATCATCCATACTTCGTCTGTATGATTTACACTTCCCATAACTACATCATTCCTACTTCGTCTGTATGATTTACACTTCCCATAACTACATCATTCCTACTTCGTCTGTATGATTTACACTTCCCATAACTACATCATTCCTACTTCGTCTGTATGATTTACACTTCCCATAACTACACATTCATAACTCGTGTATGATTTACATTCCCATACTACGTCATTGTATGTATGATTTACACTTCCCATAACTACATCATTCCTACTTCGTCTGTATGATTTACACTTCCCATAACTACATCATTCCTACTTCGTCTGTATGATTTACACTTCCCATAACTACATCATTCCTACTTCGTCTGTATGATTTACACTTCCCATAACTACATCATTCCTACTTCGTCTGTATGATTTACACTTCCCATAACTACATCATTCCTACTTCGTCTGTATGATTTACACTTCCCATAACTACATCATTCCTACTTCGTCTGTATGATTTACACTTCCCATAACTACGTCATAACTACTTCGTCTGTCATTTACTACTTCCCATAACTCTGTATGATTTACACACTTCCCATAACTACATCATTCCTACTACGTCTGTATGATTTACACTTCCCATAACTACATCATTCCTACTTCGTCTGTATGATTTACACTTCCCATAACTACATCATTCCTACTTCGTCTGTATGATTTACACTTCCCATAACTACATCATTCCTACTTCGTCTGTATGATTTACACTTCCCATAACTACATCATCTACTTCCTACTTCGTCTGTATGGTTTACACTTCCCATAACTACATCATTCCTACTTCGTCTGTATGATTTACACTTCCCATAACTACATCATTCCTACTTCGTCTGTATGATTTACACTTCCCATAACTACATCATTCCTACTTCGTCTGTATGATTTACACTTCCCATAACTACATCATTCCTACTACGTCTGTATGATTTACACTTCCCATAACTACATCATTCCTACTTCGTCTGTATGATTTACACTTCCCATAACTACGTCATTCCTACTTCGTCTGTATGATTTACACTTCCCATAACTACATCATTCCTACTTCGTCTGTATGATTTACACTTCCCATAACTACATCATTCCTACTTCGTCTGTATGATTTACACTTCCCATAACTACATCATTCCTACTTCGTCTGTATGATTTACACTTCCCATAACTACATCATTCCTACTCGTCGTCTGTATGATTTACACTTCCCATAACTACATCATTCCTACTTCGTCTGTATGATTTACACTTCCCATAACTACATCATTCCTACTTCGTCTGTATGATTTACACTTCCCATAACTACATCATTCCTACTTCGTCTGTATGATTTACACTTCCCATAACTACATCATTCCTACTTCGTCTGTATGATTTACACTTCCCATAACTACATCATTCCTACTTCGTCTGTATGATTTACACTTCCCATAACTACATCATTCCTACTTCGTCTGTATGATTTACACTTCCCATAACTACATCATTCCTACTTCGTCTGTATGATTTACACTTCCCATAACTATCATCACTTCGTCTGTATGATTTACACTTCCCATAACTACGTCTCGTATGATTTACACTTCCCATAACTACATCATTCCTACTTCGTCTGTATGATTTACACTTCCCATAACTACATCATTCCTACTTCGTCTGTATGATTTACATTTACACTTCCCATAACTACATCATTCCTACTTCGTCTGTATGATTTACACTTCCTGTATACTACATCATTCCTACTTCGTCTGTATGATTTACACTTCCCATAACTACATCATTCCTACTCCCATAACGTCTGTATGATTTACACTTCCCATAACTACATCATTCCTACTCGTCGTCTGTATGATTTACACTTCCCATAACTACATCATTCCTACTTCGTCTGTATGATTTACACTTCCCATAACTACATCATTCCTACTTCGTCTGTATGATTTACACTTCCCATAACTACATCATTCCTACTTCGTCTGTATGATTTACACTTCCCATAACTACATCATTCCTACTTCGTCTGTATGATTTACACTTCCCATAACTACATCATTCCTACTTCGTCTGTATGATTTACACTTCCCATAACTACATCTTTCCTACTTCGTCCGTATGATTTACAGTTTCCATATCTACGTGATCCCTACTTCGTCTGTATGATTTACACTTCCCATAACTACATCATTCCTACTACGTCTGTATGATTTACACTTCCCATAACTGTATCGTCTGTATTTTACACTTCCCATAACTACATCATTCCTACTTCGTCTGTATGATTTACACTTCCCATAACTACATCATTCCTACTTCGTCTGTATGATTTACACTTCCCATAACTACATCATTCCTACTTCGTCTGTATGATTTACACTTCCCATAACTACATCATTCCTACTTCGTCTGTATGATTTACACTTCCCATAACTACATCATTCCTACTTCGTCTGTATGATTTACACTTCCCATAACTACATCATTCCTACTTCGTCTGTATGATTTACACTTCCCATAACTACATCATTCCTACTTCGTCTGTATGATTTACACTTCCCATAACTACATCATTCCTACTTCGTCTGTATGATTTACACTTCCCATAACTACATCATTCCTACTTCGTCTGTATGATTTACACTTCCCATAACTACATCATTCCTACTTCGTCTGTATGATTTACACTTCCCATAACTACATCATTCCTACTTCGTCTGTATGATTTACACTTCCCATAACTACATCATTCCTACTTCGTCTGTATGATTTACACTTCCCATAACTACATCATTCCTACTTCGTCTGTATGATTTACACTTCCCATAACTACATCATTCCTACTTCGTCTGTATGATTTACACTTCCCATAACTACATCATTCCTACTTCGTCTGTATGATTTACACTTCCCATAACTACATCATTCCTACTTCGTCTGTATGATTTACACTTCCCATAACTACATTTCACTTCCTACTACATCATTCGTCTGTATGATTTACACTTCCCATAACTACATCATTCCTACTTCGTCTGTATGATTTACACTTCCCATAACTACATCATTCCTACTTCGTCTGTATGATTTACACTTCCATAACTACGTCATTCCTACTTCGTCTGTATGATTTACACTTCCCATAACTACATCATTCCTACTTCGTCTGTATGATTTACACTTCCCATAACTACATCGTTCCTACTTCGTCTGTATGACTACATCATTCCTCCTTCGTGTGTATGGTTTACACTTCTCATAAGTACATCATTCCTACTTCGTTCCTACTACACTTTCGTACTCGTATGTATGATTTACACTTCCCATAACTACATCATTCCTACTTCGTCTGTATGATTTACACTTCCCATAACTACATCATTCCTACTACGTCTGTATGATTTACACTTCCCATAACTACATCATTCCTACTTCGTCTGTATGATTTACACTTCCCATAACTACATCATTCCTACTTCGTCTGTATGATTTACACTTCCCATAACTACATCATTCCTACTTCGTCTGTATGATTTACACTTCCCATAACTACATCATTCCTACTTCGTCTGTATGATTTACACTTCCCATAACTACATCATTCCTACTTCGTCTGTATGATTTACACACTTACCCATAACTACATCATTCCTACTACGTCTGTATGATTTACACTTACACCCATAACTACATCATTCCTACTTCGTCTGTATGATTTACACTTCCCATAACTACATCATTCCTACTTCGTCTGTATCGTCTGTATGTTTTACACTTTACACTTCCCATAACTACATCATTCCTACTTCGTCTGTATGATTTACACTTCCCATAACTACATCATCCTACTTCGTCTGTATGATTTACACTTCCCATAACTACATCATTCCTACGTCATTTACACTTCCCATAACTACTCATTCCTACTTCGTCTGTATGATTTACACTTCCCATAACTACATCATTCCTACTTCGTCTGTATGATTTACACTTCCCATAACTACATCATTCCTACTTCGTCTGTATGATTTACACTTCCCATAACTACATCATTCCTACTTCGTCTGTATGATTTACACTTCCCATAACTACATCATTCCTACTTCGTCTGTATGATTTACACTTCCCATAACTACATCATTCCTACTACGTCTGTATGATTTACACTTCCCATAACTACATCATTCCTACTACGTCTGTATGATTTACACTTCCCATAACTACATCATTCCTACTTCGTCTGTATGATTTACACTTCCCATAACTACATCATTCCTACTTCGTCTGTATGATTTACACTTCCCATAACTACATCATTCCTACTTCGTCTGTATGATTTACACTTCCCATAACTACATCATTCCTACTTCGTCTGTATGATTTACACTTCCCATAACTACATCATTCCTACTTCGTCTGTATGATTACATCAATTCCTCCTTCGTGTGTATAACTACATAATTCCTACTTCGTCTGTATGATTTACACTTCCCATAACTACATCATTCCTACTTCGTCTGTATGATTTACACTTCCCATAACTACATCATTCCTACTTCGTCTGTATGATTTACACTTCCCATAACTACATCATTCCTACTTCGTCTGTATGATTTACACTTCCCATAACTACATCATTCCTACTTCGTCTGTATGATTTACACTTCCCATAACTACATCATTCCTACTACGTCTGTATGATTTACACTTCCCATAACTACATCATTCCTACTTCGTCTGTATGATTTACACTTCCCATAACTACATCATTCCTACTTCGTCTGTATGATTTACACTTCCCATAACTACATCATTCCTACTTCGTCTGTATGATTTACACTTCCCATAACTACATCATTCCTACTTCGTCTGTATGATTTACACTTCCCATAATAACTACATCATTCCTACTTCGTCTGTATGATTTACACTTCCCATAACTACATCATTCCTACTTCGTCTGTATGATTTACACTTCCCATAACTACATCATTCCTACTTCGTCTGTACACTTCCCATTTACACTTCCCATAACTACATCATTCCTACTTCGTCTGTATGATTTACACTTTCCCATAACTACATCATTCCTACTTCGTCTGTATGATTTACACTTCCCATAACTACATCATTCCTACTTCGTGTGTATGGTTTACACTTCCCATAACTACATCATTCCTACTTCGTCTGTATGATTTACACTTCCCATAACTACATCATTCCTACTTCGTCTGTATGATTTACACTTCCCATAACTACATCATTCCTACTTCGTCTGTATGATTTACACTTCCCATAACTACATCATTCCTACTTCGTCTGTATGATTTACACTTCCCATAACTACATATTCCTACATCATTCCTACTAACTACGTCGTCTGTATGTATTTACACTTCCCATAACTACATCATTCCTACTTCGTCTGTATGATTTACACTTCCCATAACTACATCATTCCTACGTCGTCTGTATGATTTACACTTCCCATAACTACATCATTCCTACTTCGTCTGTATGATTTACACTTCCCATAACTACATCATTCCTACTTCGTCTGTATGATTTACACTTCCCATAACTACATCATTCCTACTTCGTCTGTATGATTTACACTTCCCATAACTACATCATTCCTACTACGTCTGTATGATTTACACTTCCCATAACTACATCATGTCCTACTTCGTCTGTATGATTTACACTTCCCATAACTACATCATCATTACTACTTCGTCTGTATGATTTACACTTCCCATAACTACATCATTCCTACTTCGTCTGTATGATTTACACTTCCCATAACTACATCATTCCTACTTCGTCTGTATGATTTACACTTCCCATAACTACATCATTCCTACTTCGTCTGTATGATTTACACTTCCCATAACTACATCATTCCTACTTCGTCTGTATGATTTACACTTCCCATAACTACATCATTCCTACTTCGTCTGTATGATTTACACTTCCCATAACTACATCATTCCTACTTCGTCTGTATGATTTACACTTCCCATAACTACATCATTCCTACTACGTCTGTATGATTTACACTTCCCATAACTACATCATTCCTACTTCGTCTGTATGATTTACACTTCCCATAACTACATCATTCCTACTTCGTCTGTATGATTTACACTTCCCATAACTACATCATTCCTACTTCGTCTGTATGATTTACACTTCCCATAACTACATTCCTACTTCGTCTGTATGATTTACACTTCCCATAACTACATCATTCCTACTTCGTCTGTATGATTTACACTTCCCTATAACATACATCATTCCTACTTCGTCTGTATGATTTACACTTCCCATAACTACATCATTCCTACTTCGTCTGTATGATTTACACTTCCCATAACTACGTCATTCCTACTTCGTCTGTATGATTTACACTTCCCATAACTACATCGTTCCTACTTCGTCTGTATGATTACATCATTCCTCCTTCGTGTGTATGGTTTACACTTCTCATAACTACATCATTCCTACTTCGTGTGTATGATTTACACTTCGTCTGTATGATTTACACTTCCCATACTAACTACATCATTCCTACTACTCGTCTGTATGATTTACACTTCCCACAACTACATAACTCATTCCTACTTCGTCTGTATGATTTACACTTCCCATAACTACATCATTCCTACTACGTCTGTATGATTTACACTTCCCATAACTACATCATTCCTACTTCGTCTGTATGATTTACACTTCCCATAACTACATCATTCCTACTTCGTCTGTATGATTTACACTTCCCATAACTACA
>NC_054699.1:38944237-38949237 GCF_016097555.1 Gigantopelta aegis
CATGCGCTGTTTAAAGTGCCAGTCAACTGTTTCCCCCACGATGTATGCTTCGTTACACACGCCCATACTACAGCTTATAATAATAATAATAATAATAATAATAATAATAATAATAATAATAATAATAATGATAATAATAATAATAATAAAAATAAAAATAATATAACCATGTCAAATCTGAACGACAAAACCGTTAGTCGCGACCAAGACTGTATCTCTGCACAATGCAGAGTCGAAAGGGAATTTGGCTAAATTGTGGTTGATTCCATGAATCTCTATCTAGTGCCTTGTCTATAGGACAGCCACTCCTTAGAAGGGTCGGGACGTAGCCCGGTTGTCAATTTGTTTTGCTTAACGACACCACTGGAGCACATTAATTAATCATCGGCTATTGGAAAGCCCGGTTGTAAATCGCTCGTGTGATGCGCGGTTGGTTTCGGATCGATCCCCGTCGGTGGGTCCATTGGGCTATTTCTCTTTCTAGCTAATGCATCACAGCCGTATATCAAAGGCTGTGGTATGTGCCATCCTGTCTGTGGGATGGTGCATATAAAGGATTCCCTGCTACTAATGGAAACATGTAGCGGATTTTTTTTCTACGACTACATGTCAAAATTACCAAATGTTTGATATCCAATAACCGATGATTAATAAATCAATATGCTCTAGTGGTATCGTTAAACAGAAGAAACAAACTAACAAAGTCTTGAGGAGATCCCTTGCTGGGCCTCTCATAAAAGGGCTGCCACTCTGAGACTGGTTTACTAGATCAAAACTAGCACAGGACAGAGTTCATTGAAATGACATGCACTCATGAATCACTGTTAAAAACAGTGATGATATCAGGTGTTCATGAAAGGTGAGCACATCCTGCCCCATCGGTGGCATCCGACATGAGTACTGCCATCAAGGCTGTCCGTCAGAAGTTCGTCACTTCATCTAAAACAATGACAACATGTCCGTCAGAAGTTCCTCACTCCATCTAAAACAATGACAACATGTCCGTCAGAAGTTCCTCACTTCCGTCAGTTCGTCACTTCATCTAAAACAATGACAACACGTCCATCAGAAGTTCGTCACTTCATCAAAACAATGACAACACGTCCGTCAGAAGTTCGTCACTTCATCTAAAACAATGACAACACGTCCGTCAGGAGTTCATCACTTCATCTAAAACAATGACAACATGCCTGTCAGAAGTTCGACACTTCATCTAAAACAATGACAACATGTCCGTCAGAAGTTCGTCACTTCATCAAAACAATGACAGCATGTCCGTCAGAAGTTCGACACTTCATAAAAACAATGACAACATGTCCGTCAGAAGTTCGACACTTCATCAAAACAATGACAACACGAATGAAAACAGAAAGTCCTAAACGCAACCGCAAACTATGTGGCATCGTTGTGTGCTTGTCAAGTCGCGATGATGTCATACTTAGTAACGACTAGGCCGTTGGTTAATAAGCATCAAATCGTCCAATAGTTTTGTACGTCAAGCTAATACAGATTATTTTTCACTGAAAATCCCCCAACAAAAAACCCTAATTCACCCGTTATGAGTGACCGCTGGTGATAGTTACGTCACGTTCTTTAAATCCCCACCTTGATCAAGCTTCCAAGGTAGCAGAAGACGACATCGAGGAATTATGAAACCGAACGACAAGTATTACTACACTACCGGCTCTGTGAAAAACGTGAACAAAAGCTTGTGCAAATTGCACCTTTTCCTGCTTAATTTGCATTGTCCCGGCACAAAGCTGTCCATTGGCGTAACCCCGTGGCTTCAGTTAGTGCGAGTACTCTCTATAGATTATTTTAATTCATATCATATGTTATACCGAGTCTTTTGTCATCCATGTCAGATTACATAGGACTGAATAACAGTCGGTTTTGTCTACACTGGTATTATTTCAATAGGTGCGCGGCTTGAGCACACAATGCGGAGCAATTTGTAACGAGAAATTTGAACCAGTGCATTCACTAGATCAGATGTGAAAAAGCTACGTCAAATTAGTTCTATCATTCTCTTCTTGTTTTTCTAAATAAAAATAAAGTACTATCCACTTCAAATGCGTTCAGTATGTGGAAACAAGTAAACTAGCTCTAAAATATCGCGTACTATAGCTAACGTTCACGATTCGCATGTGTCTGTCTGTCTGATTGTCTGTCTGTCTGTCTTACTGTCTGTCTTACTGTATGACTCTCTGTCTATATATATATATATATATATATATATATATATATATATATATATATATATATATATATATATATATATATATATATATATGTCTGTCTGTCTGTCTGCATGCATGTATGTATGTATGTATGTATGTATGTATGTATGTATGTATGTATGTATGTATGTATGTATGTATGTATATATACAAAGTCACATCTTGCACACAACATATATATATATATATATGTTGTGTACAAGTTGTGACTGTGTACAAGATTTAACATGTACAGTAACACTGTACAAGTTACAACTTGTATAATGTGTTTTTTCAAGTTAAAACGTGTACAGTTTTTCCTGTACGAGTTATAACTTATACAGCCGCGAGTCCTGGTTTTGATACAACTTGTACAAGAGCATTATAAAAAATTGATATGTTATATAATCATTATTTTTATTTGATATGTTATTTAATCATAGTTTTTATAGTATTATTTTATCATTTGTTTGTACAAGTCAGGGACTTGTGGCAACAAAAGTTGCACAGTACTGATGCCTTACAACAGTTACGACGTGCAGTTTTACAGTTAGTTTTACACAGGCAGTGGTGCCCGTCTAATAGAAATTGTCTCTTCCGGTATCATGTCTATGGTCAGTTGCCTACTCTCCATTTTCTCTGCTTCCTGGCCAGACACCCAGACAAGGTTCCGGCTTTGGTACCAACTTCAAAGCCAATTCCTTTGACATCTAAAATAATTCCATGCAAGTTCCTGGAATCTGTAGTTCCGCGGTCTACATTTGGTATGGGTATCAACATGTTGTCTCCTATATTGACTTCTGCAAGACTTCGACGACTCCGTTGTGTCATGTGTTCTCCTTGTTTGCAAATACCATCACGTGCACGTTTGCGAGCTTCTCGTGTATGTGTCTCTGTTGAACATTCCCTGACATCACCTGCATCCTCGCTATCAGATTCAGTACCCAAACTTTCCTGATTTGTCACCGTGTCAATTTAGTCTGCAGTGGAGTGATGTGGCGATTCGGTATTGTCAGATTCATCGTCAGTTGAATTAGTGCCTGTTGTGACATGTTCCTCACACTGAGATTTCAAATACATTCTGCAGACCTTCCTCCGAGTTCAAACCTAACATGACTTCCTTGGGAATATACCGGCCTCGGTGGCGTCGTTGTTAGGTCATCGGTATACAGGCTGGTAGGTACTGGGTTCGGATCCCAGTCGAGGCATGGGGTTTTTAATCCAGATACCGACTCCAAACCCTGAGTGAGTGCCCCGCAAGGCTCAATGGGTAGGTGTAAACCATTTGCACCGACCAGTGATCGATAACTGGTTCAACAAAGGCCATAGTTTGTGCTATCCTGCCTGTGGGAAAGATCCCTTGCTGCTAATCGGAAAGAGTAGCCCATGTAGTGGCGACAGCGGGTTTCCTCTCAAAATCTGTGTGGTCCTTAACCATATGACGCCATATAACCGTAAATAAAATGTGTTGAGTGCGTCGTTAAATAAAACATTTCTTTCTTTCTTTTCCTTGGGAATACTCATTGAATTCAGACCTATTTTTGGTTTCATTCCAAATATTGCTTCATAAGGAGATTGATTTTGACTCCGTGGAAGGACCGATTGTTCATGAACTGTACAAAGCGCAATCCTTCAGACCAACAGGCAACATTGTTTTCATGCATGCATGTTGACAGCATATCTTTGACATCTGCATTTGCCCTTTCAACCGATCCTTGGCTTTGTGGGTGACGAGGCCTACCATGAACAATCGGCAAGTCTGGCCAAAGGAACTTCAGATTGCTTATAACATTTGCAGTGAATTCCCTACTGTTATCACTTTGCAGAATTGCTGGAGCCCCAATCATCAGAAAGATGTCGATGAGCTAATAGGCTACCTCAACTGCCATTTTTGATATCAGTGGTTTAAAGGCATATTGCCACAGACCACTGACCTATTTAATGGTCTAACAAAGTATTACCTGAACAAACATAATTTGCTTTGTCCCTAAATGTACTTTATTCATCCATCTTCATGACTACAATATTCCATTTAATACTGACATTTTGTAAAAAAATAATTGAATTATGGCAATGGTCCATAATTCAAAAACTAAAATTGTCGAGAGGGATAACATGGATTTCACTCCATCATGGTTCATTTACGGTGATGCGATAGCTAGATTTGGTTTCCAACAATTAATGTAATTTTTATTTATTATCCATTTTTAGAGAAATAAGGTCCTTAAATCCTTGACACTATGCCTTTAAGCATAGAAAACTTTGTGAGGTTATTTTGATAGTGCAAGACCCACCAGGAGTCGACTGATAGTCAATCGAATTAATTTGCCAACGAGAGTTAAAGTCAGATGATATAATGGGTTTTATCACCAGTTTTGATGTTTCACTACGTTGTTTTTGTTATGAAAGAGATGACACTATGATACCAAATCTTTAAGAGAAGGCGAACCACATCTGAAGTGATAATTGATGCCTGGTAAAGGATTCCCTTATTTACGCTTATATAGCGTGGAACATATGGTAAAGGACCACACAGATAATGAGAAAGGAAACCCGCTGTCGCCACTTCATGGGCCACTCTTTTCGATTAGCAGCAAGGGATCTTTTATATGCACCATTCCACAGACAGGGTAGAACATACCACGGCCTTTGATATACCAGTCGTGGTGCACTGGCTGGAACGAGAAATAGCCCAATGAGTCCACCGACGGGGATCGATCCTAGACAGACCGCGCATCAAGCGAACGCTTTACCCCTGGGCTACATCCAGCCCCTCACTTG
>NC_054699.1:38954237-39071326 GCF_016097555.1 Gigantopelta aegis
GAGTCGGTATCTGGATTAAAAATCCCATGCCTCGACTGGGATCCGAACCCAACACCTACCAGCCTGTAGACCGATGGCCTAACCACGACGCCACCGAGGCCGGTACCCGTCCAGCATACGTGCCTGGTCCTCTGTAGTATTCAAATACCTACTCGTTGGTTGGAAGTTTCTTGCTATGTTTTATTAGTAAATGGTAATAACTGTACATATGACATGTGTCCACTTACATAACAGAAAAATGAGGAGGTGCTTTAGCATAACGGTGGATAAATAAAAATGCATTTCTCTATATTATACTGTTTTTTGCGCCACTCCCTTAGTGGCACCAGCGATTAAACTCTTATAACCCTTTGGCGTCACTCTTCAAGTGACGCCAGTTTAGGAAGTTATAACAACTTCCTAAACAACTAGTAGGCTGCCAGTATTGGAGTGAACTGCAGTTGGACACGGTGGGGGGTAGGGGGGTGGGGGTGGGGGGGGTGGGGGGGTGGGGTATGTGGGGGTAGTGATGGGGTCCCGGGAGTTAGGGCATTATTTGGGGTTATATGCGTAGGCGGTTCGGCTTTAGGTTTTGTGTAGGGCCGGCCTCCCCTCCTTCCCGACTCTCACCTGGTCACACCAATGTTTAAAATATGATTGGCAGCCCACAGGCTTAATCAATATTGTTTAATAATTATTATTAATTTTAGACCAACCCATCTAAATTTGCGCCGAAATTATATTATATTAATAATTTATATAGATTAGGAATGTTAATATTTATCTTTAAGGGCGTTAATATTCAAAATTTCAAAATTGACCCTATTTGTTAGGTTATCCCTGTCCCGAGTCAGACCCCCGATCCTATCGGAGGCCGGACTCGGGATAGGCGTGTTCGAAACCCTAGTGGTATATGGACACGTTAAACCAGTTACAAAGTTAAGAGCTATATACTGTTACTAAAGTACTGTCGGAAATAGAATAACAATGAGTTTCGTCGATTATTTCTTACATATTAAACAGACAAGTAAATATTTTATAAATATCTATTTAAATATAGTCTACCTAATTGACGAAAATAATGTTTATTCTATTTCCGACACTACTTTAGTTAAAGTTTTGTTTCGTTTAACGACACCACTAGAGCCCGTTGATTCATTAATCATCGGCTATCGGATATCAAACATATAGTAATTGTGATTACGTAGTCATCAGAGGAAACCCGTTACATTTTTTTTAATGCAGCAAAGGATATTTTATATGCACTTTCCCACAGACAGGAAAGCACATGCGACGGTCTTTGACCTGTTTTGGGGCACTGGTTGGAACGAGAAAAAGGCCAATCAGTTGTATGGATCCGACGAGGTGGTTCGATCCTGCGACACAAACCCCTCCTGGAATCTATTTACTGAGTCTAGTTTAAAATAATAAAATAACGTATAATCAATTAATGGTGGTAAATGTACGGGTTAATGCTTACATTTTACTTCATGTACAAAGCGGTGTACATGATTGAATCCAGTAGATGCTGAAACACAATATACAATGCAGCGGCGTTCCGGATTACCAGCGCTCGCGAACAGTTTGACTGCTTTCCATAGTATCAGCATTAATTTACACTGAACTAACATTGATCGTTACCTGACATATGGTTAAGGACCACACATATTTTGAGAGGAAACCCGCTGTCGTCACTACATGGGCTACTCTTTCCGATTAGCAGCAAGGGATCTTTTATTTGCGCTTCCCACAGGCAGGATAGCACAAACCATGGCCTTTGTTGAACCAATTATAGATCACTGGTCGGTGCAGGTGGTTTACACCTACCCATTGAGCCTTGCGGAGCACACTCTCTAATAACGTCACACGCATACAATTTGTATGGTGTTGTCATGCCGTTAGTGTCTCAGACTCTATCAGAGTCTCGAGTCTAGACTCGAGACCAAACGTTTTATAAGCACCAGGGTCCGTGCTTATAAAACTTAAAGTCAAGACTTTAATAAAGTCCAGACTTTAACGTAATGTTGTTTGAATGGCGTTGCCATGACGTTAACGTCTGGACTTGATTAAAGTCTAGACTTTAAGGTTTATAAACACGGGGCCAGGTCAGTTCAAAGCTAACACCAACGTATTCTGTTGCTAAGTAAACATAATGTGCATTTGTTTATGACGTCATAATTGTGTGGCCTTTTACCTGGTAGCATATGTAAGTAACCATTTTTATATAACATAATTCAATAGAAAGATAGTTGGATGATTGTCAATAGTAGAGTTGGGGGCGGGATTTAGCTCAGTCGATAAAGTCGCTTGAGGTGCTTGCGTCGCAGGATCGAACCACCTCTGTGGATCCATTCAGCTGATTGTTTTTTTCTTTCTCGTTTTAACCAGTGCACTACAAATGGAAAAAGGCCGTGATATGTGATTTCCTGTTTGTGGGAAAGTGCAGATAAAAGATCCCTGGCTGCATTAGGAAAAATGTAGCGCGTTTCCTCTCATGAATACGAGTCAGAATTACAGAATGTTTGACATCCAATAGCCGATGATTAATTAATCAATGTGCTCCAGTCGTGTTGTTAAACAAAATAAACTTTAACTCAATAGTAGAGCGTTCACTTTAATAGCAAAGATCTTAGGATCTCAGCCTCCCCAGCTAATTCATTGGTAGAGGAAAGGTTTGGTCTTGTTCACTTAAAACCAGTTTCGTACCATTCATATTTAATGTGATAGGTCACCAGTCTTAAAAAAAAGAGTTGTAAAACAAGCGTAACGAACTAACAAAATACTGTCTTTGTCTCTATCTGTCTCTGTCTATCAGAAGCGGACCTGGGGGGGGGGGGGGGTCGGGGGTTTCGAACCCCCCTTTCAGACAAGATCCCCTTTTAAAACATGTTGCCTTTTAATTTTTTTTTTTTTTTAGCACAACACTATAATTTAGACCCACCACTTCACACAACAATTATTCACCATGTTCGTAACGAACGGACAACAAAGCGATGTATTATTCTAGTTTTACATATCCTCAAAAAACCAGATCTAAAGCCAAATCTGATGTTAAAATTTGCTTTAAACCTGGTTTTTGAGGATATGTAAGAAATAGAATAATACATTCGTGTCCGTTAGATACCATTTATATCAAAACCGAGTTGTTTTAAAATGTATCTAACGAACGAAAGCGAGTTTGATACGTTTTTAAACAACGAGTTGTAAGATAAATGGTATCTAACGGACACGAATGTATTATTCTATTTCTTACATATCCTCAAAAACCAGATCTAAAGCAATTTTAACATCTTTTTTGTAACAGCCTTTGCACTTGTAAACGCGTCACAGACACTGACGGCTAACACGATTGTATATTCTATTTCTTACATATCCTCAAAAACCAGATCTAAAGCAAATTTTAACATCTTTTTTGACTACAAATAACTAACAGCCTTTGCACTTGTAGCTACTGTACGCGTCACAGACACCTGATTGTCAGGCTAACTATACGTCACATTGTAATCTATTTCCATCGTGTAGGTTTTCATTGGATGTATGGCAGTGGTGACCTGGTCATCACCTAGGAGCAGCCAGTCGTATGTCTTCAAATTGTTAACACATGTACGTGTGTAAACAACCATGTGCTATTAAAACTAACGCATGGTGTTCTCACCAACGGGTGTGTCAGAAAAATAGTTATTTAAGTAAAAATAAGCATTTTCTTTATAATGTGTGAACTGTATGAAAATGAGAAGAATTGGAACTTGACCGGTTACCACTAGTTTCAAAACAATAAACGAATGTCACAGACGTTTTTGACTCGAGCTTGACCTACAGGTTTGAACATTTAACAAAACGTCATCTTGGTGCCCTCGTAGGCTTTTACGGGCTCCCACATGTTAGGAGTGGAGTGGAGCAGGCTGGATTTAGCCCGAATTAAACGAAAATGCCCGAATCTGGATAACAACATTTATTCATATTAGCATTACTACCAAACAGCTATATAGGGTTGCAAATTAATCACTACGCATTTTGACATAGATTTTAACTAATGTTACTGGAAATACATGTTAAAAAGGTCTTAGGTTAGCACATTTTCCCCGAATGTTTCTATCGTTTTTGCCCGAATTTGAGGAGTTATTCCTGCACTAGTGGTGATTTATCACCACTCTGTCCTGCCCTTGAATTTTTTTTTGTATTTCAAGTTTTTGTTTAATTTGTTTTATTGTCCCCCACGCTCATTTTAACAGTGTCAGGGTTGAGGTGGCCTGATTAATCGTCATACAAAATATTAACTAGAATATAAGTTAAATACTAGACGTGCATGATTTGTACGTTTAGTGGTAGTACACAAAATGCTAATAATGGTAGTAGTAGTAGTAGTAGTATAGTAGTTTTAGTAGTGGTAGTAGTAATGTAATAGTAGTAGTAGTAGTAGTAGTAGTAGTAGTAGTAGTAGTAGTAGTAGTAGTAGTAGTAGTAGTAATAGTGGTAGTGGTAGTAGTAGTAGTAGTATTAGTGGTGGTGGTAGTAGTAGTAGCAGTAGTAGTAGTAGTAATGGTAGTAATGGTAGGGTATGGGTAGTAGTAGGGTAGGGGTATGGGTAGTGGTAGTAGTAGTGGTAGTGGTAGTGGTAGTAGTAGGGTAGTAGTAGTAGTAGTGGTAAGTAGTAGTGGTAGTAGAGTGGTAGTGTGGGTAGTAGTAGTAGTAGTAGTAGTGGTAGGTGGGTAGTAGTAGTAGTAGTAGTAGTAGTAGTAGTAGTAGTTAGTAGTGTGTTGTAGTAGGTAGTGGGTGGTGGTAGTGGTAGTAGTTAGTAGTAGTAGTAGTAGGTAGTAGTAGTAGTGGAGGTAGTAGTGGTGGTGGTGGTAGTAGTAGTAGTAGTGGTAGTGGTAGTAGTGGTAGTAGTAGTTGGTTTAGGTGGTAGTAGTAGTAGTGGTGGTGGTGGTAGTAGTAGTAGTAGTAGTAGTGGTAGGGTTATGGTAGTGGTAGTGGTGGTGGTAGTGGTAGTAGTAGGGTTTAGTGGTGGGTGGTGATGGTAGTTAGTAGTAGTAGTAGTAGTAGTAGTAGTAGGTAGTAGGGTTTAGGGGGTAGGGTAGTGGTAGTAGTATGTAGTAGTAGTAGTAGTAGTAGTGGTAGTAGTAGTGGTAGAGGTGGTAGTGGTAATAGTAGTAGTAGTAGGGTAGTAGTTTAGTAGTAGGGTAGTAGTAGTAGTAGTAGTGGTAGTTAGGGTAGTAGTAGTAGTTAGTAGTAGTAGTAGGTAGTAGTAGTAGTAGTAGTAGGGTAGTAGTGGTAGTAGTGGTAGTAGTAGGTAGTAGTAGTAGGGTGTGGTTTGGGGGTGGTAGTAGTAGTAGGGGTTAGGGTAGTAGTAGTAGTAGGGTAGGAGGTGGGTGGTAGGGTAGGGGTAGGGTTAGTAGTTTAGGTTAGTAGTGGTAGTAGTTTAGGGTAGTGTTTAGGGTTTAGGGTTAGGGTTAGGGTAGGGGTTAGGGTTAGGGGTGGTTTAGGTAGTAGGGTTAGGGTTAGGGTTTAGGGTAGTAGTAGGGTTAGGGTTAGTGTTAGGGTTTAGGTAGTAGTGTAGGGTTAGGGTTAGGGTTAGGGTTAGTAGTAGGGTTTAGTTATGGTTTAGGTAGTAGGGGTTAGGGTTTGGGGTAGGGGGTAGTAGTAGTAGGTAGGGTTTAGGGTAGTAGTAGTTAGTAATAGGGTGTAGGGGTTAGGTAGTAGGGTAGTAGGGTAGTAGTAGTAGTGGAGGTAGTAGTAGTTTAGTGGTAGTAGTAGTAGTAGTAGTAGGGTTTAGGGGTTGGGGTTTAGTAGTAGGGTTAGTAGTAGTAGTAAGGGGTAGGGTTAGGGTTAGGGTTTGGGGTAGTAGGTAGTAGGGTTTGGGTTAGGGTAGTAGTAGGGGTTAGTAGTAGGGTAGTAGTACGGGTAGTAGTAGTAGTAGTTTAGTAGTAGTAGGGTTTAGGGTTTAGGGTTAGTGGGTAGTAGGGTTTAGGGTAGTAGGTTTAGTAGTAGGGTTAGGGTTAGTAGTAGGTTAGTAGTAGGGTAGTAGGGTTTAGGGTTAGGGTTTAGGGTAGTAGGGTGGTTAGGTAGTAGTAGTAGTAGTAGTAGGGTTTAGGGTTAGGTAGGGTTAGGGTAGTAGTTTAGGGTAGTAGGGTGGGTTAGGGTTAGTAGTAGTTTTAGTGTTAGGGTTTAGGGTTTAGGGTTTAGTGGTAGGGTAGTAGTGGTTAGGGTAGTAGGGTAGTAGTAGTGGTTTAGGGTAGTAGGGTAGTAGGGTTTAGGGTTTAGGGGTAGGGGTAGGGGTAGGGTAGTAGGGTTTAGGGTTTAGTAGTAGGTAGTAGGGTTTAGGGGTAGGGTTTAGGGTTTAGTAGTGGTAGTAGGGTTTAGGGTTTAGGGTTAGGGTAGTAGGGTTAGGGTAGTAGTAGGGTTAGGGGTAGGGGTAGTAGTAGTAGGGTTAGGGTAGTAGGGTAGTAGTAGTAGGGGTAGGGTAGTAGGGTTTAGTAGTAGGGGTAGGTGGTGGTAGTAGGGTTAGGGTTAGGGTTAGGGTTAGGTAGGAGTTAGGGTTTAGGGTTTAGGTTTAGGGTTAGGGTTAGTAGTAGTAGTAGGGTTTAGGGTTAGGGTAGGGTTAGTAGTAGTAGTAGTAGTAGTAGTAGTAGTAGGGTTTAGGGGTTAGGGTTTAGGGTTAGTAGGGTTAGGGGTAGGGTTTAGGGTTAGGGTTTAGGGTTAGTTAGTTTAGGGTTTAGTAGTTTAGTAGTTAGGGTTAGGGTTTAGGGTTTAGGGTTAGTAGGGGTAGGGTTAGTAGTAGTAGTTAGGGGTAGGGTAGTAGGGGTAGGGTTTAGGGTAGGGTTTAGTAGTAGTAGTAGTAGTAGTAGTAGGGTTAGGGTAGGGGTTAGTAGGGTTAGGGTTTAGGGTTTAGGGTTAGGGTTTAGGGTTTAGGGTTTAGGGTTAGTAGGGTTTTAGTAGTAGTAGTAGTAGTAGTAGTTAGGGTTTAGTAGTAGTAGTAGGGTTTAGTAGTAGGGGTAGTAGTAGGGTTTAGGGTTAGGGTAGGTAGTAGGGTAGTAGTAGTAGTAGTAGTAGGGTTTAGGGTTTAGGGTTAGTAGTAGGGTAGTAGGGTTAGTAGTAGTAGGGTTTAGGTTTAGGGTTTAGGTAGTTAGGGTTAGGGTTAGTAGTAGTAGTAGTAGTAGTAGTTAGTAGTAGTAGTTAGTAGGTAGTAGGGTTAGGGTTAGGGTTAGTAGTAGTAGTAGTAGTAGTAGTAGTAGTTTAGTAGTAGTAGTAGGTTTAGGGTTTAGTAGTAGGTTTAGGTAGGGTTAGTAGTAGTAGTTAGTAGTAGTAGTAGTAGTAGTAGTAGGGTTAGTAGTAGTAGTAGGGGTGGTGGTAGTTAGGGTTAGGGTTTAGGGTTAGTAGTAGTAGTAGGGTAGTAGTAGTAGGGTAGTAGGGTTAGTAGTTTAGGGTTTAGGTTTAGTAGTAGTAGTAGTAGTAGGGTTAGTAGTAGTAGTAGTAGTAGTAGTAGTAGTAGTAGTAGGGGTAGTAGGTAGTGGTAGTAGTAGTTTAGGGTTAGTAGTAGGGTAGGTAGTAGTAGTAGGGTAGTAGTAGTAGTAGTAGTAGTAGTAGGTAGGGTAGTAGTAGTGGGTAGTAGTAGTAGTAGGGTTAGTAGTAGTAGTAGTAGGTAGGGGTAGGGGGTTAGTAGTAGTAGTAGGGTTTAGTAGTAGTAGTAGGTTTAGTGGTAGTAGTAGTAGGGTAGTAGTAGTAGTAGTAGTAGTAGTAGTAGGGTAGTAGTAGTAGTAGGTGTAGGGTAGTAGTAGGTAGGGTTAGTAGTAGTAGTAGGGTGGTAGGTTGGGGTAGTATGGGGTAGGGTTTAGGGTTAGTGGTAGTAGTGGTAGTAGTAGTTAGTAGTTAGTGGTGGTAGTGGTAGTAGTAGTAGTAGTAGTAGTAAGTAGTAGTAGTAGTAGTAGTAGTAGTAGTAGTAGGGTTTGGGTTTAGGGTAGTAGTAGTAGTAGTAGTAGTAGTAGTGGAGGTGGTGGTAGTAAGGGTTTAGGTTAGGTAGTAGTAGTAGGGTAGTAGTAGAGTAGTAGTAGTAGTAGTAGTAGTAGTAGTAGTAGGGTTAGGGGTAGGGTAGTTAGAGTAGGGTTAGTAGTTAGGGTAGTAGAGAGTAGTAGTAGTAGTAGTAGTAGTAGTAGTAGAGTAGTAGTAGAGTAGTGTTTAGGGTAGTAGTAGTAGTAGTAGGGTTTAGTAGTAGTAGTAGGGGAGGTGGTGGTTAGGGTTGGTAGTAGTTTAGTAGTAGTAGTAGGGTTTAGTAGTAGTAGTAGTTAGTAGTTTAGTAGGGTTAGGGTTTTTAGGGTTAGTAGGGTTTAGTAGTAGTAGGTAGTAGTAGTAGTAGTAGTAGTAGTAGTTTTAGTAGTAGTAGTTAGGGTAATAGGGTAGAGTTAGTAGTAGGGTAGTAGTAGTAGTAGTAGTGTAGTGGAGGTGGTGGTAGTAAGGTAGTAGTAGAGGAGTAGTAGGTAGTAGTAGTAGTAGTAGTAGTAGTAGTAGTAGAAAAACATAAAACTAATATTGTAGATATAACAATCATAATACTACAAAGGTGTAATAAAAAAGTTTGATTCCTGCTCAATGTCACTCTCCCCCCACCCCTCCTCCCCCAACCTCCTCCCCACCCTCACCCCCACCCTCCTCCTCACCCTCCTCCCCACCCATCAACCCCCACCCTCCTCCCCTCCCTCCCCCCCACCTCACCCCCCAAAAAAACATAGCTAGGAAGGAACAACTTTTTATTTTGGCAAATCTTTGTTTTCAATTTTCGAGCTAATAAGTTATTTGCTGAATAATATTCCATACTATTATTTTAAAAGCTGTTTCCTTGTGTTACAATGCATACTCTAAGCAGAATGATTAATAATTTTCTAGACTAAAAAGTCACAACCCAAGTCTAATACAATACTGTAATACTATACTGTAATATTACAGTACCATACTGTAATACTATACTGTAATATGACAGTACCATACTGTAATACTATACTGTAATATGACAGTACCATACTGTAATACTATACTGAAATATGACAGTACCATACTGTAATACTATACTGTAATATGACTGTACAATACTGTAATACTATACTGTAATACTATACTGTAATATGACAGTACCATACTGTAATACTATACTGTAATATGACAGTACTATACTGTAATACTATACTGCAATATGACAGTACTATACTGTAATACTATACTGTAATACTATACTGTAATATGACAGTACTATACTGTAATACTATACTGTAATACTATACTGTAATATGACAGTACCATACTGTAATACTATACTGTAATATGACAGTACTATACTGTAATACTATACTGTAATATGACAGTACTATACTGTAATACCATACTGTAATATGACAGTACTATACTGTAATACCATACTGTAATATGACAGTACTATACTGTAATACCATACTGTTATATGACAGTACTATACTGTAATGCCATACTGTAATATGACAGTACCATACTGTAATACCATACTGTAATATGACAGTACCATACTGTAATACCATACTGTAATATGACAGTACCATACTGTAATACCATACTGTAATATGACAGTACTATACTGTAATACCATACTGTAATATGACAGTACTATACTGTAATGCCATACTGTAATATGACAGTACCATACTGTAATACCATACTGTAATATGACAGTACTATACTGTAATACCATACTGTAATATGACAGTACTATACTGTAATACCATACTGTAATATGACAGTACTATACTGTAATATGACAGTACTATACTGTAATATGACAGTACCATACTGTAATACCATACTGTAATATGACAGTACTATACTGTAATACTATACTGTAATATGACAGTACTATACTGTAATACTGTACTCTAATATGACAGTACTATACTGTAATACTATACTGTAATATGACAGTACTATACTGTAATATGACAGTACTATACTGTAATACTATACTGTAATATGACAGCACTATACTGTAATACTGTACTCTAATATGACAGTACTATACTGTAATACTATACTGTAATATGACAGTACTATACTGTAATATGACAATACTATACTGTAATACTATACTGCAATGTGACACTACAAGAACATTACAATTTATTATTTGAAAACCCCCAAAAGAGTTTAATATCAAATCTGACAAAGGCAAGGATTGAAATAAGGAAGAAAAATATAACTTTTTAAAAAATAGCAGGGAAAATTAATTATGTCTTGCTAAACAATAAATATAGCGTGCTAGAAACAGGAATGTTGTTATGTGAAACGTTAGGAGCTCTATGATGCCAGCATGTTTTTTTTGTTGTTTTTTTTTCGATCATTAACCACGTATGATCAACGTGTAGAAATGTTGAAAGAAATATTGGCTTTGGATGCGCTGCCCAATTGTCTTGGCAAACATATCCCCAAACCCAAGGCCAAAATCACCGTGCCCTGATTTAAAAAAAAAAAATTATACCACTGTTTATCAGGTTAGGGCTCCAAAACGTTTTTCTTCTTATTTATAACTGCAAATATGGCCACACCGTCACCAATCGCACCCATGGCTACGCCAGCAGCGGTGTCACAACCAACGGAAGTGAGTTTTCCAACCTATTGCGTTCAGTTTCCCATTAAATCATATTATATAACTGGTAGAATTATCAAATTATAACAAAAACTGTTCCAAAGAGAACCGTAGCAAAATAACACTATAGTGACTCAACAACGTGTCTCTAGTCATCTATATTTCACAAATGTCCCATCAGAAGCTCGATACGTTTGCCATCCCACTACATCAATATGTACTGAACCCAACCCTGTCTGTCTGTCTTTTTAATCCATCTATATCTGTTTCTGAGTTTCTCTATCTCCATCTCCATCTCTGTCTGTCTGTCTGTCTGTCTGTCTGTCTGTCTGTCTCTCTCTCTCTCTCTCTCTCTCTCTCTCTCTCTCTCTCTCTCTCTCTCTCTCTCTCTCTCTCTGTTGGCTCTCTGTCTTTCACCCTGTCTCTTTCCATGTCTGTCTGTCTGTATCTGTCTCTCTCTCTCTCTCTCTCTCTCTCTCTCTCTCTCTCTCTCTCTCTCTCTCTCTCTCTCTCTCTCTCTCTCTCTGTCTCTGTCTCTTCCCCTCTCTCCCTCCCCTGTCTCTATCTCCCCCCTCTCTCTCCCTCCCTCCCTTCTCCCTTTCCTATATCTACCCCCTCTCTCTCCCCTCTCTCTTTCTCTCTCTTTTCTCTGTCTCTGTCTCTCTCACACTCCCCCCCCCCCTCTCTCTCTCTCTCTCTCTCTCTCTCTCTCTCTCTCTCTCTCTCTCTCTCTCTCTCTCCATCTCTCTCTCTCGCTCTCTCTGTCTGTCTGTTTGTCTATCTGTCTGTAAACCGCGAGTTGTGAGATAAATCATATCAACGGGCACACATTGAAATTGCATTATTCTATTTCTTACACACCCTGAAAAAGTAATATGTAATACAGTTTACTGGACAAACATTTTACAAAAACTTCCGGGTGAGAGTTCATTCATCACGGTCACCTATAGTTTCTAATTGTGAAACATGATGTGGTTCACATATTCACTTCTAGGAAATGGGGAAGAATTAAAACAATTTGTATGTTTAATGGTAAGCCTTCTGGCTGGATTTTGCCCCATGTTATTTTGTAATATTGTGGTTGACCTTTTGGGACATGGGTGTATAGCGGAAGTGATAGCCGGAATGAATTGGTTAATGAACCACCTGTTCGGACTGGTACTATAACTAGATGCGGTCAAGTAGCAAACAACTGGGACGGAAATATTCTCAATTTTGGAGTCAAAATAAATGCTTATGTTCGCAATGCTGTATGTTGTTAGTACTAACGAGAACCCATTATCTTATTTTCATTTAAAGTTGAACAGGTTAACATGAATTTAAAAGACAGATGACATCTGTGTTGTGAGACCTAAGTTGAAAGTATTGAAAGTTCACAAACCGGCCTCGGTGGTGTCGTGGTTAGGTCATCGGACATGACTCGTAGGTACAGGGTTCTCAACCCGGTATCGGCTGCCACCCATATCGAGTTTTAACTACTCAATGGGAAGGTGTAAAAATCTCTACACCCTCATCCCTCTGACTAAGCACTAACAACTAACTTACTGTTAAGGACAGACAGCCCAGATAGCTGAGATATGCGCTCAGGACAGCGTGCTTAAACCCTAGTTGGATTTAAGCACGAAAATAGGTTGAAAAGAAATGAAAACGTTCATGACGTCATACTTATAATGACGTACTAAATTGACGCTTGGGCCAGGACCTTGCAATATTAGCCCATCACAGGCCCCAGGAGTGATCTACACGGAGGATAATAAACGTTCATGACGTCATACTTATAATGACGTACTAAATTTACGTTTGGGCCAGGACCTTGCAATATTAGCCCATCACAGGCCCCAGGAGTGATCTACACGGAGGATAATAAACGAGTTACCAGTTATTATCAAATGTATGTCTCGAGTGAAATAATTTTAACTTGTCAGCTATTTTGTTTCTTTAACATTATTTTATGTTCGATATACTGTACGTAAATGTCCGTGTATATTTAATGTTCAAAATACGTAGGGGCTATTCAAATATAGCACAATATAACAGAGATATATTCATGTTTATTGCAATATTAATCAATGGTAAAAAAAAAACCCCAACAAACACTCATGTGAGAAGGGGATTAGCATTAAAAATTATAGCCAGAGTAGTGATGTAGGTCCGGAGAAGACACAGATAGGCAACAGGGGTGGTGCTTGTCAATTTGACGTTTTCAATATTTGCACTAGCAACGGGTATAAACCCCGCGGTTCGCCAAACACGCACGAATCCGACGTGGCATGCTCCTGATTCAACGTCCAATAACATTTTGGGGGATTCTGCCATATTCCTATTAGAGAGAGGCGCCTAATTCAGCCAAGTTGGTTGGCTGATGTTGACGTTCTCGGAGATGTCGTCCGATGATGTCCCACGTGTGCTCAATGGGTGAACGGTCTGGCCTCAGGGCTGGCCACGGAAGTGTTATGAAGTTCTGTCGTTGCAGATACGCAGTGACCGGTAGACTCCTGTTAGCACGGGCGTTGTCGTCCTGAAAAACAAAATGACGTCCAGCCTGACAGGGGAAGGGCACAGCGATCGGTGCAAGGATGTTGTCATGGTAGTACTGCCCAGTGACCCCTCCCCCATGAACAATATGCGGATGGGTTCTGTCATGGTGATGCCATCCCACACTATATAACGAACCCTCCTCCAAATCATGAGGACAAACGTTGACATTGGCGTAGCGTTCATTGGGAAGTCGCCAGACAAGCTGTCATCGATCATGGAAGTCTAGTGTTAATCTGGGCTCGTCTGAAAATATTACCCGAGCCCAACGCCTGTTAGCCCAATGTTTATGTGTACACCATTGACGTCTGGCAGTAATGTGTCTCGCGGTCCAATGTGGGGTAACGTAGGGTCGACATGCGCGATGTTACCTCTATGTAGTCTGCTACGAATAGTCTGACCAGACACTGTAACGCCAGTTGTAACACATAGTTCTCTTGCGATTTGATTGTTGATTGACCTCGATTCCTCAACGTGTTGTGGCCCTTGGCCGTCCTCAACTGGGACAATCATCCACATTTCTGGTTTGTCACAATCGGCTAATGACTGATTGTAACACATTAAGTCTAGGGGCCACAATTCGCTGGGAGGTGCCAACTTGCGGCATGCCTACAGCCCTGAGACGTTCCTGATATTGGAGACGTCGCATTGTTGAAAAGTTACACAATGTTGTAAAGAATGTGACAGCAAGATTATGATTTAGTGTTCCGGTAACAAACAAGAAAGAATATTGCCACAGTGTGCACACAACGTACACACAAACTAAGTGTTCAATTTCAAATTACACCTTTCGCGTGCAACGTCACATCACGTGCTGTGCGATCAAGACCACTTTACACATTGTTCGGAATATTCCCATAACTGTTTATTTCATCACGTTCACAGACAGTTCTCAAAAAAGCAAAGTTATATTTATTCTGTCAACAAAAATCTATAACGAATTGTATTAAAATAAGTTTTTATGACAAATTCAACAATGAAAGCAGAGAGCCCCAAAACGCGATCACTATAAACTAGGTTTATTTATCATTTTGTGTCATGCTATGAGCCAAGCGGTTACTCATAATGGGGACAATGTTTCACCCCCATATTTCCTCAGCGATAAATATTCTGCATTTGTGTAAAGCACAATACTATTGGATGATTTGATGCTTACAAATGAATGAATGAATCTTTAACGACACCCCAGCACGAATCATACATCGGCTATTGGGTGTCCAACTATGGTAATTCAAAACATGAAGTGATGATCAACATCAATATAAAAATTCAAAAGTCAAATAAAACACAGTGTAAAGAACTGTGCAAAAATGCAAATATCACAGATATATAAAATTAAAATTTAGAGTAAAAGTCAGTATCTCGAAGAAATTGTAAAACTAATTCTGGATGGAATCGAAATGATTCCATCACACTTCTCTGACCAAATATATCTTTTCGAGTTTCTTTCAGAAAGTTGCACACAACCAAAATGTGACGCACCGTCAAAGTACACTGGCAGTGCTCACCCTGAGGTGGAGGATCTTTCTTCAAAATAAAGGAATGGGTCAAATAAGTATGACCGATGCGGGCACGACACAAGACTACTTCATCCTTCCTGCCCTGTCTATAGGAGGACTGCCACTCTCCCAAGACCGGCTTGATGGCACGAAGCTTGTTCGCAACCGCACCGTTCCAATCATGTTGCCAAGTCGAAAAGATAAATTCGTTGATTTGATGCTTATAAACCAATGACCTTGTCTGTACTAATATGACTTCATCACGATTTGGTAAACACACAAAATGACGTCACATTGTTAAAGTTTGTTTTGTTTAAGGATACCACTAGAGCACATTGAAAGAAAGAAAGAAAGAAAGAAATGTTTTATTTAACGACGTACTCAACACATTTTATTTACGGTTATATGGCGTCAGACATATGGTTAAGGACCACACAGATTTTAAGAGGAAACCCGCTGTCGCCACTACATGGGCTACTCTTCTTTCCGATTAACAGCAAGGGATCTTTTATTTGCGCTTCCCACAGGCAGGATAGAACAAACAATGGCCTTTGTTCAACCAGTTATGGATCACTGGTCGGTGCAAGTGGTTTACACCTACCCACTGAGCCTTGCGGAGCACTCACTCAGGGTTTGGAGTCAGCATCTGGATTACAAATCACATGCCTCGACTGGGATCCGAACCCAGTACCTACCAGCATGCAGACCGATGGCCTAACCACGACGCCACCGAGGCCGGTAGAGCACATTGATTAATTAATCATCGGTTATTGGATGTCAAACATTTGGTAATTCTAATTCATAATCATCAGAGGAAACCCGTACCATTTTATCCATGGATATTTTACATGCACTTTCCCACATACAGGAAAGCACATACCACGGCATGTTGAATGGATTCACGTAGGCGGTTCGATCCTGCGACGCAAGCACCTTAGTCGAATGCTCAACAGACTGAGCTAAATAGGTTTGCATTTACGGTTTTCTGGTTTCAGTTTTAAAATTTGTAATAAAGTGTTAGTTTAATGCAATTCATCGATACCGGCCTCGGTGGCGTCGTGGTTAGCCATCGGTCTACACCGGCCTCGGTGGCGTCGTGGCAGGCCATCGGTCTACAGGCTGGTAGGTACTGGGTTCGGATCCCAGTCGAGGCATGGGATTTTTAATCCAGATACCGACTCCAAACCCTGAGTGAGTGCTCCGCAAGGCTCAATGGGTAGGTGTAAACCACTTGCACTGACCAGTGATCCATAACTGGTTCAACAAAGGCCATGGTTTGTGCTATCCTGCCTGTGGGAAGCGCAAATAAAAGATCCCTTGCTGCTAATCGGAAGAGTAGCCCATGTAGTGGCGACAGCGGGTTTCCTCTGAAAATCTGTGTGGTCCTTAACCATATGTCTGACGCCATATAACCGTAAATAAAATGTGTTGAGTGCGTCGTTAAATAAAACATTTCTTTCTTTCTTTCCATCGGTCTACAGGATGGTGGGTATTGGGTTCGGATTCCAGTCGAAGCATTGGGTTTTTAATCCAGATACCGACTCCAAACCCTGAGTGAGTGCTCCGCAAAGCTCAATGGGTAGGTGTAAACCACATGCACCGACCAGTGATCCATAACTGGTTCAACAAAGGCCATGGTTTGTGCTATCTTGCCTGTGGGAAGCGCAAATAAAATGTGTTGAGTGCGTCGTTAAATAAAACATTTCCTTCTTTCTTTTTCATCGTAGGATATTTTGAAATTTGGTTTTCGAAAATTATCTGGGAAAATGATTAAAATACAAAGTTACAGAAATACTCAGAACAGTGTGTAAGGTGTTTGCATCGTTTTTGTACATATTTGTATATCCAAAATAAAGGCTTTTAGAATAAAAAAAATAATAAAAAAAAAAAAAAGCTGCGGTAATAAATAGAATAACCAACTCGGTACTAGTTATTATTAAATTTATGCCCCCGTGGCATAGTTTTCATTTATCACTCATAAAAGCTAGTGGCAGGTGAACATTATTGCATTCGGGACATAGATGTGATAATACTGATCACTTGTTTATTATCCTGTATTTATTTTGGAGACAAAATTGATCTTCAACAGTTAATTTTTGCACGGGTGTGTACGGATTTCTGTTTATCGTGCAGCACATACACCTAGCGTGTGAACATGTTTCTACTCTGTAGCCGTCGCCGAACTCAGACTTGGTGCGTTTTGAACTTTGACCCGGAAGCCTCTAATTCGGTGTGAGTCAACCTTTGGATCTCGTCTCGTCTGCTGGGCGCCCAGGAGCAGATGGCGCCGTATAAAGACTTCCTCAAATGGGCACATAAATAACAAAAAGGCAGAAAGAATATGCTTAGTTAACTAATGCGCCGAACTTTTCAAGAGTCCTGGAGGAACCTTAAAACGGGCCAGGACTCAATCGGCGTAAACGAGGCAATATTCCCAGACAATGGCGGGGACATAACGTTCCGACGCTTTACCCTCCCATTTGAGTAGAAATTCATCTAGCAAATCTCTAATCAGGACGGCGTTTGTAGCACAACAAAAGGAACAATTTTCTCGACGCGAGCTACACTGATCGCCCCTCAATGTGTTGGAGCATTCGCTGTTCACCGCAGCTAGCACAGCGCTGGCAACTGCATAGAATTCGCCAGTCTATTTGCATAGTCAGATTATTGCAAATTTTATAATCCCTGGCCTAAACGACAAAAGACTGCTATGCAATTAGTGCGTAAGTGGCGGCCAGGGAATTTCGTATTATCTATCCTGTCCATTTTACCAAGACATTTTCTGCGGTCCTGAAAGGGTGTAGAAATACCGTTATCAATGGAACAATGAGCTGTCAATCACGCTACGACCCTCCTCATCGCGAGACAATTGGCGGACCACTCCAACGTGAGAGTCTTTTGAAGCCGAGTTGAAGAGTTGAGGGTTTACAATAAGGATGGAAATAAACCAATGAAGAAATCGATTCTTGAGAGCTCTATTTCTTTTTATCCCAGCTTTTCTACAATGTTCGGTTGCTTCTCTCTTCTTCTTCTTCTTCTTTTTTTATTAAGAAACAAATTTATTGCATTACGTCTGGCATGGTGCAATGACACACGAAGAAGAAGAAGAAGAAGACAAAGGCGAAAAGAATTAGAAATTGATGACGAAATAGAAGTAGAAATTGACAAGCAACGAAATGTATTACTGTCGCTTGCGTACACCTATTGATAACTCACGGTATGTCATCCTCGGTGGCGCAGTGGTTAAGCCATTGGACTACAGGCTGGTAGGTACAGGGTTCGCAGTCCGGCACCGGCTCCAACTCTAACGCAGAGCGAGTTCTTAAGGGCTCAATGGGTAGGTGTAACGCCACTACACCCTTTTCTCCCTCTCTCTCACTAACTACTAACCAACTAACAACTAACTCACTGTCCTGGGCAGACGGCCCAAATAGCTGAGATGTGTGTGCCCAGGACAGCGTGCTTGAACCTTAATTGGATATAAGCACGAAAATAAGTTGAAATGGAATTAATGAAATTAACATCTTCAAAATGCCAGTGTGGTAGTCAGTTGATAGCAGCAACGGAGCTATACTGTTAAAGTTGCAATCGACCTCATCCTATGCTCAATAACAAAACACAATACAAGCAGTACTGATTTACTCATGACGGTTAAAACGTTTGTTTTGTTTAACGACACCACTAGAGCACATTGATTTATATTAATTATAATCAGCTATTGGATGTCAAACATTTGATCATGTTGGCATACAGTCTTAGAGAGGAAACCCGTTACATTGTTCTATTAGTAACAAGGAATCTTTTATATGCACCATCCCACATACATGATAGCACATACCACGCCTTTGATATACCAGTTGTCTGAAACGAGAGATAACCCAATGGTCCCACCAACGGGGATCGATCCTAAACCGACCATGCATCAAGCGGTCATTTTACCACTGAGCTACAACATCGGTGAGGCAGGATAGCTCACCTTTCGCGAACACCTGCTATCATCACTGTTATGACAGTGGTACATTAGTGTATGTCGTCGCAGCTGTACCTTTTCCAATGGGTTCTGTCCTGTGTTAGTTTCGGTTTAGATAATTAATCTGTAAGTGGCAGTCCTCTGTGACGATGCCAGGATGGAATCTCCAGTAAAGTATCTGCTCGTGAGTGGCTGCTCTCTTATAGACGAGACACAAGATAGAGATTCATGGAATGAACCACTGTGTTGCAAATTTCTATTCGACTTTGCATTGTACAGAGCTTTTTATTATTATTTTTTATTATTAATTTACAACCAATAACTCCGTCAAAAATCGGTAAATCGCCATGAAAGTCAAACTGGATCTGTAACAGTACATGATAAATCAATACACAAAATGTCAGCGCAATATCCAACGGCTTCTGTAAAAAAAAAAAACACCCAAAACATCCGGAAAACATATGCGGGACAGATGGACGGACAGACAGAGATATGGACAAACAGACACATAGAAAGGCGGAGATGAAACCTATTGTTCCTCCGGTTGGACCGGTAGGAGACTAATAATTAATAACTATTACCATAGCAAGATTCAAATGTTATAACTACTCTGCTCTGCTAAAACAAAAGGCCGTAAGTTGTGAAATTACACTTTTTACACCGGCCTCGGTGGCGTCGTGGCAAGCCATCGGTCTACAGGCTGGTAGGTACTGGGTTCGGATCCCAGTCGAGGTATGGGATTTTTAATCCAGATACCGACTCCAAACCCTGAGTGAGTGCTCCGCAAGGATCAATGGGTAGTTGTAAACCACTTGCACCGACCAGTGATCCATAACTGGTTCAACAAAGGCCATGGTTTGTGCTATCCTGCCTGTGGGAAGCGCAAATAAAAGATCCCTTGCTGCTAATCGGAAGAGTAGCCCGTGTAGTGGCGACAGCGGGTTTCCTCTGAAAATCTGTGTGGTCCTTAACCATATGTCTGACGCCATATAACCGTAAATAAAATGTGTTGAGTGCTTCGTTAAATAAAACACTTCTTCTTCTTCTTCTTCCTACACTTTTTAGAAGGTAATTTGGGGGGCATTTTACATATCTGGTAAACGCTTCATCTAGCAGTCAATGTTTCTCAAGATCCGTGTGTCAGCAAGATGCGTGGTTCTCTGATGTCTGGCTGTATCGTTTTGATGCTTACTTTGAAAATACAACAATTTATGCATTAACTAATTTTGTTACCTATTGCCACATACACTCTTTCTTCTTAGCGGAGTAGTATTAATAACAAAAAAGCAATAACAAAAACAACAAAACAAATATCAAAAATAAATAAATAAATAACCCAGAAAAAAACTCCACACTCCTAAACTCCAAACAACTCACCTCTCCGAAACACAACAAACAAATACATGAAATCTCCGCCATCCCATCCCCCAAACAGACAACACAAAAACCAACAAACCAATGAAAACACAAATAAAAACAAAACATCAATTAAACCAAACAAAACATAAAACCCCCAAACAAAACAAAAAACAAAAACAATTTTGTAATATATTATTTTGAAGTCATTTAGTAGGACTTTATATCGGAAAATGTTGCTGAACTAGTTTCACTTTAAATGTCATTTCTTGCCTTCAGTACGTAAATTTCACCAGGACAAATGTTGGTTACGTGGTGAATGTCAATAATTTATTATATTTTTCAATATCCAGAAATTGTGTGGAGCTAAATGCCTCCATTCTCCCTTTTATTCTGCCGTGTCATTTGGCTGACAAACCCTACATATAAAATTTAAGTACAGAACACTGCACACAAAAAAACCCACCCCAGATTAAAAATGCTTATAAGACTGAGCCGCTTGTATATTTTCTTTAAAGCATTACCGTTAGAATTTTAACTTTATATAGTTTAACCAGTGTCCAGTCCTGCTATCTGGGACTGTCTGACACGCACAACTTTCCTACTATGAATTGGCTAAAACTCCGCTTAGGAGATGAGTGGAAATTAAAACAAATGTCTCATTTCACATGTTTCAATTTCAATTTTGTAATGTCTGTTTTTATGTGTCATATCTGGATGTATATTGTGTAACAAAATAATATGATTCCATGCTTGCAATAGAAAAACTAAATAATTGTTAAAAACGGCCAGGAGTGTAACATATATATATATATATATATATATATATATATATATATATATATATATATACATATGTGTATGTGCATGTGTATGTGCATGAGCATATGCATATGCATATACATACACACACACACACACACACACACACACACACACACACACACACACACACATATATATATATATATATATATATATATATATATATATATATATATATATGATACTCCTCTCGTGTCTTGTGATATCATAATTTATCAACACGAGTTGATAAAAGTATGAAACCCGAGGCTTGACGAGGCTTTTATACTTTTATCAACTTTTATACTTTTTATCATCCATTATCATTATTTTCATTTGCGACGGTTGTAAACAATGTCAGTAATGTGGGTTGAATGTCAGCGGTAGACTCGTTAACTAGCAGAACGGCAGTGGCGTGACGTCACTAATGGTAGGTTTAGCGCTGAAACAAACACAGTGACGTAACAAAACATTGTCGTGTGATTAAAATTTGACCAATCAAGATTACAAGAAACGATATCTCCGCAAATTATAGTGCCAACGATATATCCTACAAAAGCCTTTAATGGATTATATATATATATATATATACTCGTATTACGATAATACAGAAGCAATATGAGAACATCACTGCTTATTACAATGTATTGTGTTCTCTTTCCTCAAGTACATTTTGCATGTAGCACAATTCTGATAGCAGCCTAATTCGTGGTTGAATATATTGACTTCACAACTGCCATATTTTATAATATTTACTTGCCTTGTCCTGTTCAACACTGAGGCACAGCATCTTCGTGCCGCTCAGGCTGATATACCTAGACATTTGACCATGTACTTTGTATAGACATATGCGGGCTTTGCCTATTATTATTATTATTATTATGATATGGAAACAATATATGCCAGTCTTAACTGGTTTACATCAACGCATGCTATATATGACCAGCTAAGGAATAAACAATACAGTATGTGTGTGTCTTAACGAAATTGCATATCAGAATGTAATTACCGACAGTAATCACAACAAAATACAAGAAGTTTTATTTAATATGACTGAAGTTCAAAATCTTAAAATCATATCTGAAGCAGAATGTTACACTACTGAAGTGAACTATCTATAACATACCTATCCGATGTGAACAAATGGGTTCTTAAATAGTTTCATCTTACTGATAAAAATGCATTGTGTATAAACAGCCCAGAAGAGATATAATTTCTGGTTTCATTCATTATTAACATGCAAACCTCGTGTTCTTTGAACTTTTACTTCATTTTTCTTTCAGAAAACATAAGCTGCAAGTTTTTTAATACATTGTAAAAATATTTAATTAATACAAGTTTCTGTGATAAATGTCGCCATACATGGTGAATGATATTTCATAAAATTCCATGCGTTGCGGCTTAAATACGAGTTCGTTGTTTTGGAAGGTCAGGAGCGTAACACCATATATGTAATCTTATAATATGCCTGTCAGAACAAATTGAATGATATGTTTTTTGGATGTCTTCGAAGTGTGATTGAAATATCTGCCTAGGATGTAATTAAGTATAACTGCACTGATGTTGTTTGCTTTTAATTCAAGAAGATACGTTTTCATTTGCATGTTTGCAAATTGTACCAAAACATTACCCAATTTGTATCTTATTGTTAAAGGTAGATTAAGACTAAACGTTCTATTTACAAACTACTGTCTGATTAATGGCATATCATGTTCAGTGATTAATTGTGATGCTGTTTGTAGAGATATCGAGCAAAATTGTTTGTCACTTGTTCGGATTGATCTGTATTGCTAAGGAAACCAAAACGATATTTGTTAATTTGCCGAAACCCTTTGTCACACAAACGTCTTAAGTAACATTGGTCATTTAAAAAAAACCCACACCACTGAATAAATTGGGATTTGCTTTCTTCAAAAATGGCCGTTTTGACATGGTTCAAGGGCGTTAATGTTTTATCCATGTGCTGCTTACTTGGTTATCATACCTTTAACAGCATAACCATAGCTTTTGAATTGAAACAAATGGGACCGTTTAGTAGATACAAAATATCTAAATGTTAGAGGTCATTCAATGTTAAAACCTTGCAGTATTTTCTTGGATTTGTATATCTCCATAATTGCTGTGGGTTTTTTTTTATCATATATGGTGTTACATATGAACATAAGCGTCAAATTCAGACAAAAATGACACAGATATTCGGGTAAAATGTGCTAACCTAAGACTTTTTGTTGACCATGTATTTCTGTCATTCTACCCTCAAAATTAGTTGTAATTCATGTAAAAATGTGTAGTGATTCCTTTGCAACCCTATATAGCTGTTTGGTAGTAATGGCAATATGAATAAGTGTTGTTATCCATTTGCATTTCTGTTTAATTCGGACAAAAGCCAGCCTGCACGCCTACACAAAATGGCAGCCCGTACGCCTATGCTTATGAAATGTCATGCCTGGTGTGCTATTTGAGCTACATGTACTTTCAATGTTCAACCCTTATGCCACACAAAAGAGACTTTTTGAAATGTTCACCGATATACAATTCTTTTGAAAACATATCGGCCTCTGTGGCGTCGTGGTAGGCCATCGGTCTAGAGGCTGGTAGGTACTGGGTTCGGATCCCAGTCAAGGCATGGGATTTTTAATCCAGATACCGACTCCAAACCCTGAGTGAGTGCTCTGCAAGGCTCAATGGGTAGGCGTAAACCACTTGCACCGACCAGTGATCCATAACTGGTTCAACAAAGGCCATGGTTTGTGCTATCCTGTCTGTGGGAAGCGTAAATAAAAGATCCCTTGCTGCTAATCGGAAGAGTAGCCCATATAGTGGCGACAGCGGGTTTCCTCTCAAAATCTGTGTGGTCCTTAACCATATGTCCACCTCAGTGCATCTGTTCAACTGACTGGGGTTTTTTCTTGTTCCAACCAGTGCACCACAACTGGACAAAGGCTGTGTTGTGTGCTTTCTTATCTGTGGGAAAGTGCATATAAAAGATCCCTTGTTGCAGTAGGACAACTGTAGCAGATTTTCCTCTGTTAACGAGTCAAAATTATCAAATATTTGACATCCAATAGCCCATGATTAATTAATCAATGTGTTTTAGTGGTGTTGTTAAACAAAACTAACAGATAAATTAGAGTTGCGATTTTTGTTAAACACTGTTATTCTGTAAAATGTTTGTCTGTAGAAATATGTTCATGAGATGCTAAGTAATCATACTGTGCTATTAAACGTTATTTCTGATAATTACATTTTACGAATTGTTAACTAGGTATTTGTCCCGTACAGGTATATACATGCACAATCTCCCTCCAAAAAGTTACATTTTTAACTGACCTATATAGATTACAAATATTCTTGCATAAATAGTGCAAGCATGCCCACCTACCTTTATTCCGCTTAATTGTTTTCCCCTTGAGTGTGGTAGTATTGTATTCACAAGATATATCACACAAACCTTTAGCCTTCACAATATATATTATAACATGAATATCAATACGTAACACGTCACAAGATACATTTTAATTAATCAATACATACAAACTTCAAAATATACATTACATCTTTTCAATACATTTACAATATATATTTTATCCTATCAATACGTTCAGGCACCACACGACATATTATATCAGTACATTTAAACATATTAATGTATTTAAACATCACAAAATACATTTTAACATATTAATATATTTAAACATCACACAATACATTTTAGCATGTTAATACATTTAAACATCACAACATCACACAATACATTTTAGCATGTTACTACATTTAAACATCACACAATACATTTTAGCATGTTAATACATTTAAACATCACACATTCCATTTTAGCATGTTACTACATTTAAACATCACACAATACATTTTAGCATGTTAATACATTTAAACATCACACAATATATTTTAGCATGTTAATACATTTAAACATCACACACTCCATTTTAGCATGTCAATACATTTAAACATCACACAATACATTTTAGCATGTTACTACATTTAAACATCACACAATACATTTTAGCATGTTACTACATTTAAACATCACACAATACATTTTAGCATGTTACTACATTTAAACATCACACACTACATTTTAGCATGTTAATACATTTAAACATCACACACTCCATTTTAGCATGTTAATACATTTAAACATCACACAATACATTTTAGCATGTTACTACATTTAAACATCACACAATACATTTTAGCATGTTAATACATTTAAACATCACACAATACATTTTAGCATGTTAATACATTTAAACATCATACACTACATTTTAGCATGTTACTACATTTAAACATCACACAATACATTTTAGCATGTTAATACATTTAAACATCACACACTACATTTTAGCATGTTACTACATTTAAACATCACACACTACATTTTATCATGTTACTACATTTAAACATCACACACTACACTTTAGCATATTACTACATTTAAACATCACACACTACATTTTAGCATGTTACTACATTTAAACATCACACAAAACATTTTAACATATTAATATATTTAAACATCACACAATACATTTTATCATATTAATGGTAGTACTAAACCAAATTACTTCCGGCTGGGTCAAAGTTCGTGGTGCACCCAACTTTTTTGAGAAATTAACACCACAAGTTATAAATGTGAGTGTCTTGGCTGTAAAATAATTAGTTTCATCTGGGCAAAATAAGTGTGCAATTTTATTTCATCTAGTACCACTGTGTCAAGTAGCCTTGTGCTTGAATCATGTATGGGGTACCTGTAAAACAAAGTACTCAAATTTTGTGCGGAACTAGGGTAGTTATAGACGCTACCCGTTATCTCTGAAATGAGCAGCTTCATCCCCAATTTTTTCTGATTCACTTTGAGTGTGAGAGGTGTAGCATTTATATTCGTGATGTATATGTCTATTGATACACTGCAGGTAGGAGTTTTAGCCACCGAGGCCGGTCTCATACATATAGTATATACATGTAGTTGTCTGATAGTGTAAAGGGAGGTCACTGCTGACCTGCAAATGCCGATTGGAGTTACTTCCATTTCGTTAAATTTCCATATACATGTGATGTTTTTAGCTAAGCTAATTTTTCTTCCTCTTGAATTTAAACAAATGGTGTAGTCGTCTTTAGTCGGTGTGTGTATGCATGCATGTGTGTGTCTCTGTATGTCTCTCTCTCTCTCTCTCTCTCTCTCTCTCTCTCTCTCTCTCTCTCTCTCTCTCTCTCTCTCTCTCTCTCTCTCTCTCTCTCTCTCTCTCTCTCTCTCTGTGTGTGTGTGTGTGTGTGTGTGTATGTATTCATGTGTGTGTGTGTGTGTCTTTGTGTGTGTGTGTGTGTGTGAGAGAGAGAGAGAGTGTGTGTGTGTATGTATGTATGTGTGTGTCTCTGTGTGTCAGTGTGTGTGTATGTGTGTAAAATGGCATGCATTACAGTTTGATTTATTTCGAAACCGAATATTTATATATTGCACATAAAACTTATCATTTTCTTACGTCAAACCAAACTGAAATTATTTACAAAAAAACCCAACACTAAACATTTTTATAACAAGATGCGACGGACTATAATATAAAAGATTTGAAAAAACCCAAGCATTCTGGGAGTACTACTAAAGCAATACATCCTCCTGGCGGACCCAACAATTTGCTCCCTCTGTAGTGAAATTAATCAAATAAAGTGCTATACATGTGTTAGCGTAATTCAAACTTGTTCCTGGAGAGTTTATGATAAATCAATACACAAAGTTTCAGCACAATATCCTGAGACATTCCCCAAAAACATGTCCGAAAAATAAATATTTGAATGTACTAAGTTCAAGGGGAATAACTCTGTCACACATGGGTAAATCGACATGAATGAATCTACTGCTATTTTAGCAATATTTGATCAATGGAACTACAATTGTCATTGAATGTGGCAGATATTCATAGAGTAATAAGTGTGAAATATTACAATTACAGTTCCAATACTTTGTTGTACTATTTCATATTTAGTAGCAGCCAGTGCTCCACAACTGGTGTAACAAAGGCCGTGTTATGTACTATCCTGTCTGTGGGATGGTGCATATAAAAGATCCCTTGCTGCTAATCGGAAAGAGTAGCCCATGACCAGCCTCGGTGGCGCAGTGGTTAAGCCATCGGACTACAGACTGGTAGATACAGGGTTCGCAGCCCGGTACCGGCTCCCACCCAGAGCGAGTTCTTAAGGGCTCAATGAGTAGGTGTAAGGCCATTACGCCCTCTTCTCTCTCACTAACCACTAACCAACTAACAACTAACCCACTGTCCTGAACCTTAATTGGATATACGCACAAAAATAGGCTGAATGGGTAGGTGTAAACCACTTGCACCGACCAGTGATCCATAACTGGTTCAACAAAGGCCATGGTTTGTGTTATCCTGCCTGTGGGAAGCGCAAATAAAAGATCCCTTGCTGCTAATCGGAAGAGTAGCCCATATAGTGGCGACAGCGGGTTTCCTCTATCAAAATATCTGTGTGGTCCTTAACCATATGTCCGACGCCATATAACCGAAAATAAAATGTGTTGAGTAGCGTCGTTAAATAAAACATTCCTTTCCTTTCATATTCAGTAGGGTTATTGTTTATTGGGGGCGGGAACTTGGCTTTTGTTGTCGCATTGTTGTTTACTTACAGTTTTGAATATGTTGCTATTTTGACAATATTTGACATGTGTGCCTACAAGTTTCACTGAAGATGGCAAATATTCATATAGTAATGCGTGTGAAATATCAAGTACAGTCCCGATACTTTTAAAATAGTTCTATATACAGTAGGGTTATCATTTTGAGGGCCACCCGATATATATATATATATATATATATATATATATATATATATATATATATATATATATATATATATATATATATTATATATGTACATGTATATGTATATGTATATGTGTATGTGTATGTGTATGTATACGTATAAGTATACGTATATATATATACCACTTGCACCGACCAGTGATCCATAACTGGTTCAACAAAGGCCATGGTTTGTGCTATCCTGCCTGTGGGAAGCGCAAATAAAAGATCCCTTGCTGCTAATCGGAAAGAGTAGCCCATGTAGTGGCGACAGCGGGTTTCCTCTCAAAATCTGTGTGGTCCTTAACCATATGTCTGACGCCATATAACCGAAAATAAAATTTGTTGAGTGCGTCGTTAAATAAAACATTTCTTTCTTTCTTTCAAAAGAACTACCAGAGGCTGTTACGTGTAGCTGCAAAATGAGATGTATATTATGCTTGGATAATAATTATTCCAAGATTCATTAACATTTTTGTCCATGAATTAATTTGATTTAACTGTATTTATCAACTCAGTGGAGATAAATATGTTGAGTTCATTGTAATAGGAAATCCAAGTGGTTTATGTTTCCAAAAAATAAATTAATCTAATATGGATGTAATATACAAATAGGAAGTATTCTACGAATGTATAGCACTTTTGTTTATTTATCTGAAGTGTATGGTGTAATACCTTCCGTCATGTCACAGAACCTAAATGTGCAAAATATGTTTAAAAAATTGAATTTTAAAAGAAACATACTAAATTAAAAATGTTAAAATCGGTTTAATGCAACAGCCATGTTTATTTCTTTTCCGAAGAAAATGCACGTTTTTAAACTGCAAGATGTGTCTGTTTTGTTTTATTTTATGTTACATATATTAGCATATCTAAACATTGAAATTAGGTTAAAGGTGAAAAATTATGAACTCTGCGTTATGACTAATGTTGTGACAGCCATATTGGATTTATGCAAATTGCTTGGATTTAGGAGGACTTTTTATGTGCTCCTTTTTTAGCCTTTCTGTGGTGAATGGTTGACCCCCTTTTTTACATGACTTGACTGGACTAATTACACAAATTGCCAATATCAGTGACGTCATCAGATTTGACGTTCTCTGATAAGGTTATTTTTATTTCACCGACAAATGAACACACTCACATTACTACGGTTGGACCAATGGGATGGCGTTAAATGGTAATGAATGTAACGGAAATCTAATTATACCGTTGACATAGCAAACTTCAAAACGGACCAGTGTGTTTTGATCCCGATAGGAAGGAAATGTTTTATTTAACAACGCACTCAACACATTTTATTTACGGTTATATGACATCGGATATATGGATAAGGACCACACATATATTGAGAGAGGAAACCAGCTGTCGCCATTTCATGGGCTATTTTTTTTCGATTAGCAGCAAGGGTTCTTTTATATGCACCATCCCACAGACAGTATAGCACATACAACGGCTTTTGATATACCAGTCGTGGTGCACTGGCTGGAACGAGAAATAGCCCAATGGTCCCACGGACGTGATCTGGATAGGATACGGGTCGTGACACACCAAATACGGGTACCAAACCGTGTCAATGCGTTTTGGTCTCAATTCACATATTTATATGGATTGTGCAGTACGCTTACTGGTCAGTGCGGTTTTGGATTCTGGTATGTCAACGGTACATTGGCAAATACAGTTCAGTTCGGGTCGTTAAGATCACACGGTGCAAGTCATGTGATATTTCAGTTGTGTGAAGTGGAAAATGACTAATTTGTTTTACATAATAATGCCACAAGGAAGCGACACATCGAGCGCATAAAAAAACTCTTTAGAAAACATGCTTGCACGTGACGACGAAGGCTAGTGTTATTCATAAGGATGGAACTGTTACAGACACTCTCAATGTGGATAGTGTCTCGTCACTCGCTATGTTTTAGCGCGAGAAGGATCTTCCCAGTGTCCCACAACTCTGTAGAAAGTATGACGCCATTTATTGTAAGACATCAAATTCCCCCACAACACGGCCTCTCAAAAGCGCATTTGGTGTATCTCGGTCCAAAACGGATTGAGCGGCGGTGTGTCAACGGCGATTCCTAATACGGATCAGTACGCATTGATACATACGCATTGATACATATGCATTGATACATACGCACTGATACGCATTGGACAGAACTGTATTTGGCGTGTGAACGGTATTATATAGAAATAGTTAATAATTTTGTAAATCGTGCAATGCTTCCGATGTTCTCGGAATGTTAGAAGACGGCAGACTTAGAAGAGGATGGGTCTACATTGAACCACTCTCATTTTCATTTCAAGTTATTTTCGTGCTTATATCCAATTAAGGTTCAAGCAGGATGTCCTGGGCACACATCTCAGCTATCTGAGCTGTCTGTCCAGGACAGAGGGTTAATTGTTAGATGGTTAGTGGTTAGTGAGAGAGAAGAGAGTGTAGTGGCCTTACACCTACCCACTGAGGCCGTAAGAACTCGCTCTGGGTTGAAGCTGGTACCGGGCTACGAACCCAGTACCTACCAACCCGTAGTCCGATGACTTAACCACGGTGCCACCGATGCCGGCCACTCTCAGTTTGTGAAGACACAGACGAGGAGAGAGCTGGTGAAGATGGATCGACGGGTGGGGCATTTTAAAATCTAAACCGACAACCAACTCCCTTCTATGTCTTATGATGCAGGGAGTCCGATCTAGTGTCAGTGACATGACAGTTAGTCTACTTGTTATTTTTTCAAATGTGGTGACGTAAATGCATTTTTTTTGGATATATTTTATGTTTGTTTCAGTGTTTGTTTCAGTGTTTGTTTCAGGTTTTTTTGTTTTTTTTTTGTTGACAATTATATATTGTTTATAACATCTGTTACACTCCATGCTATGTTAGAAGAAGTCTAAATTGTTTTTGTTTACATTTCACGGTTGACACTGGAAACGATGACCCATCATCGGACATAGTCCTCAACATTTGCCATAGTTTCATCTTCGGAGACATCCAAAACCAGTGAACAGAACACGATTGCAGTCAGTAACTACCACCTGTACTGAACAGTGATAGAAATAAGCTGAATTTTTCACTAATCCAACAGACAAATAAGTCTAGAAATCTACTTGTCCATCAATATTTTCACTTGTCCAAATAAATGTTAAACTGTATTGAACATTTTTACTTGTCCACTGGACAACTATTGAGGTACATTTTACTTGTCCGAGCAGATTTTCACTTGTCAGGACAAACGGACAAGTGTTTATTTCGAACACTGCTGAAACATCGCGTAGCAATCAGACCGAGCATGATGTGCTATTGATAACCATTCACATACAGTGTGGATGTGTACCGTTCTACTGTAGTCATAATCAGATATGTCACCCCCTGACGCTTTTGTTGAACAATTATTATAATTGAACAGAGTATAAGAAATACAGTTCAAAATATATAGAAGTAGATTTTCCTTACTTTAGCACATCTTCCACAATGACTTAATGTTTTGCATGTAACAGGTACTAAAGACGTATACATGTTAACCACAAATGTAAAGTAGCCGTGGGCAACACAGTTGAAATGTGCATCATGCGGAGTGAAGACTTTTGTTAGCAATCTAATTAAAATTAGCTCCACTATTACATGTGGATCTAACACCAGCCAGTTGGAGCTCATGTCCACCAATCAAAACCTTACTTGCAGAATCCTGCCAGTGATTTAAAACTAATTTGAAAACATTCCGAATTGCTTGTTCTGAATGTGCACGTAAAACCCTATGACATGACATGACATTCCGAATTATCCTGAGGGTATACATGTTTCGTGTGAATTACGAATGCCTTAAAACATGTTTTATTTTATAAAATAAATAATTTGTAATGTAAAACTGAAGACTGATTTAGTTGTTGTTTTTTTGATAAATAAATAAATACTTTTTAATGTAAAATTGAAGACTGATAACCCACCTCGTACGTATTGGTATGGTTCGCTGTACTGCGGCCACTAAAATAGACTCGCCCGATATTTTTAGAATTTGTATGCTCCCAAATAACGTTATAAAAGGCGAAGTGTGATTGGTCAATATTTAAATTATTATTTACAGACGAAATGTTACCTGGACATTGGGGACTACGCAGTGTTGTTAGTTTTAAATCACTGGCAGGATTCTGCAAGTAAGGTTTTGATTGGTTGACATGAGCTCCAACTGGCTGGTGTTAGATCCACATGTAATAGTGGAGCTAATTTTAATTAGATTGTTTTGTTAGGTGCACCAAATGCTAGTTCTGCGTCCATGATGGCTGTTATGTCCAGGTCCACACAGCTTGAAGTAATTGAGACACAGTCAAGCCCTGACACAAAGCTCTTGTATGCTGGGCGGAAGGAGCCCAGGAGATTATGAATGAGACTTAATTGAAAATATGCACATAATAAAGATCAGTATTTTTTGTCAGCCAGATTTGAACATCAGGCGAATTCTTTGCTTGATGGGTTCCATTCGTACAGCACACGTGATAGGATCGACGATGTAGTTGAGGGTGAAGATGAGGTGCACGATCAGAGACGCGTCGATGGAGTGGTCCTCCCAGCAGCCGCTGCCGCTGTAGTAGCAGACGCTGAAGTAAGCAAGTGTTGGGATCCACAGCAAAACGTAGCTGGCGCTCAGGAACAAGAAGGTCATCACCAGTCTCCAATTTTTAATATTATCAACAGGACTGTCAGAATGAACGCAGCGCTGCCGGGAAATCTTCCACAATACAACAGCGTAGATCGCAGGAGTAGAAACTGCTAAAGGAACAACACTAACCACCAGGTACTGTATCAGCTCTGCGTCTGCTGTCATCAAAAATACACAGTCCACATCGGCGTCTGACGTGTTTATGGCCAGCAAAGTCCAGTAAATTAAAATGGCTGAACCCAGAGGTACTGGAATGCATGTTATGGCACCGTATATGACCTTCCGTCGGGTGCCGTCGCTCATTCTGAAATACAGCGGTTTGAACACTGCGATAACCTGGTCCAGGGCCAAACATAGCAAGGAGAGGACCAGAGACATGGTGAAAAGGCTACTCAGGACCAAGTTAACATAGATGAAAGGACAAGTCACATGTTCGAACCGTGTGCGGTCTATGAGAGTGAACACATTGATAATTTCAAACAGATTGGAGAAGGCCAGGATGACGTCACAGATGAGAACACTTAACAGCAAGAATCTCGATCTGAGATCGTTGTCGTCCAGCTTTCTGACGATGTTGGCGACGAAACAGCCGCAGACCACACCGACCACTGCGGTGACGACAGTGACGCAGTTCAAGATGTCCGATATGTTAGAGTACACAGGAGACTTGATCCCCGACCCACTCAAGTTGACTGTCATGTTGCTGTCATTCACAGACATCGTAGTGTTTATAGACATTGTTACAAGTATATGCCAGTTATATATATACGACCATCAACGAATGTTAGTAGATTTGAAGACACGGCCACTTATATTAGGACCATCCACGTGTGTTACTAGATCTGAAGACAGAGCCACGTATATTAGGACCATCCACGTGTGTTACTAGATCTGAAGACAGAGCCACGTATATTAGGACCATCCACGTTTGTTACTAGATTTGAAGACACGGCCACTTATATTAGGACCATCCACGTTTGTTACTAGATCTGAAGACACGACCACTTATATTAGGACCATCCACATTTGTTACTAGATCTGAAGACACGACCACTTATATTAGGACCATCCACGTTTGTTACTAGATCTGAAGACAGGGCTTAGAGAGAATATAGAAAAACAACGGCAATTTCCAGTTGAAGTGTGTTTTATGTCTAGATAGAGGAGATTCTATATTACTGTGTTTTAGTTCTGATTGTTTAAGCTAGCTTGGGTCATGGAATTAGAACGCCGCGAACACACCGCGTCAGGCTTGTACATAATAATATTGTTAGTTTTTCTCCAGATACTGCTAGATAGAAAGCTGAAATACGCAAAGTCTGATTTTGGCTTTCTAGGTTATTTTCTGGGGTTTTCTTCTATTCTTTATTTTCTACTTTGCTTTCTATCTTTTAAAAAAGAAAAGTGTTCCTCCTTTTCATTTTCTGCTATTTTTATCCCTAACGTTACTGTTCTCCTTTTTTTCTTGTTTTTATTTCTTCTTGTTATTTCTGTTACTTTTTCTTTCTTTTTTCTTTATATCTGTGTCCGTTCTATGTGAATCAAATACGTAATCGACAAGTACAGTTATGTCACTAACAAATTGTTTACGGTGTTGAATTATTCTATGTATTCGTAACCTACAGTCTGCAGACGATGTTTTGTTCGCTCTATTGCTCTGCCACCAGAAGTTGCCCAGCGTCAGGTAAGGTTGTTCAGCGCCATGTGGGGTTGTTCAGCGTCACATAAGAGTGTCTAGTGCCACGTGAGGTTGCTCGGCGCCACGTAAGTTTGTCTAGCGCCACGTAATATTGGCCAGCGCCACGTGAGAGTGTCTAGCGCCACGTGAGGTTGTTCAGCGCCACATAAGATTGTCTAGCGGCACGTGAGGTTTCTCGGGGCCACGTAAGGTTGTCTAGCGCCACATGAGGTTGTCCAGCACCACACAATTTTGCTCAGCGCCACGCGAGATTGTATAGCGCCACGTAAGATTGTCCAAAGTATTGTGTCTTTTATTGACCTTTGATTGGCTGGCTATCATAGAGGAAAATCACCAGATAATGTTTTCTGAAATGAAATTAAAAAGATTCAGATTTTATTGGTGAATATGTTTGAGTGGTAACAAATACAATTTTACTGTTACCACCTAGTTGTTAGAAACGGGATACACCTTAGTGGATATATAATGTGTGTGTATATATATATATATAGTAAAAACATTAAGGATGGGATGATTCGATTTTAAAAATTTTGATTCGATTTTCAATATTTGGATCCACGATTCAATTTATTCACGATACTTTGCACAAGTTGTCATACTTAAATTTTATAAATTATTTTAAGAGCAAGACACTTTATTTTTAATGATCTTTTGTAAAATAATTGTAAACATGAAATTATATCTGGACTAAAAAACAAGCATTGTATTTTTACCATATCATGTTAACGTGTTGAGTCTGGGATACTTGGGCTGTGTTACCACAGGATTTGAGTTCAGAGGGTTGGCAAAATAATTAGATTTTTGGTTTATAGCTAAGCACAACAAGTACATGCACATAATATATAATAGTGAATTATTTAAATAGTTTTTTCTGTGGTGTGTTTTTGTCCCTCGTATTGAAAGTAAAACAAAATCGCAAAGATTAAAAGAAACCTATAATAATAAAAATAAACAACAACAACAACAACAACAAAATCCCTGCAAAGTAGTTTGCATACATTTGTGTTCTGGATCCGATCAATTTCATCCCGATTAACAATTAAGGGAATTAGCGATATTGAATCGTCTTAATATACTGAAAATTGGGCGCCATTTTTTGTTACTGGGACGAAAGATGCTTAAAATGTTTATTCTATCGGCCAATGAGCGACTTAGCTGAAACAGGTGGAGATAACTCTATTCCAGATGGCGCGACGATCGACAGGGTCCCAGAAACCTGGTTTGTCTCTGACTGGCTTCAGGTTATTAGCGACCAACTGAGTGACTTGAAATTACGTATCAGTTTGTTTTAACAGTAAAGTAATATTTTAAATATCAGAATGTGTTTTGTTGCATTTTTCTTAATGTCTATCTAATTGGGAAAAGTACATAAAACAATTTGGGTGGCAAAGTTGATTTTTTATGCGGCAAAGTGTACCCATGCACACGTTTTTATACAGTGTCAACACGAACGCATTGAGTATTATACAAAATATATATTTATTACTTTTACTGTTAATGTCTTTTCCACCATATCTAAGTATATAAAATACTAGACCGCCCTGTGTAGGAACGTCCTGTATAGAGCCGTCATCACTATACATATATATATATATATATATATATATATATATATATATATATATATATTAATACTACACACGCACACGTTATACCATCGACGTCCTAAACTGCGTTCACCTAACAACAAAAACACGAATACGATATTTACGGAAATATTATTCTACATTTTTCAAATAGATTTTAATCATTTAACGTAAAAAATCAACAATTTGGATGTAAAACAAATCCATTCTAGTAAACAAAAGTGAAACACCCTACAGTAAACAGGAAAAAGTGCGACGTTTCTAACTGCGTTCAGGCGCATGCGCTTGCAAAAAGTATCGTAATGCGCATGTGCAGTTCATCATTTTTTATTTTTAAGACAACTACATGAAAAAACATATGTTTCTTAATTATGCACAGTTGCCGAACACTTAATTTATTCTTTTTTTTTTAAAAGGAAAAATTCAATTTGTCAAGCGTTCTGGTCCGGTCCGCGTTTTATCAACACACATCGCTCACACTTGATGTCAATACTGATAGGCATTACGTCCATACCTGCGCATAGTTTGTAAAATATAATTTTTTAAATGAATTGACTCTAAATTAACAAAATTTATATACTCAAAATTATTTATAACTGTTATGAATGTATTATGAATACTATTCACTACAATATAGGCACAACAATGTAGCATACCTTTTGCAGATCGAATATAATAATTGAAAACAAATTCTAACAACAAGGGTCCTAAAAATCATAAAAATTAAATTATTTGGCCTTGTTGATCTGGCACGTGTGAGGTCATGTGACACCCACCGAAAGTTAATTCGTCCATTTTAAGTCAATTTCTACGAGCCATGTGGATCCGATATCGATAATTTTAAGGAATAAACAAAAACGACTTAGTAAAATTAATGGTTTTAGAGGTTTGTAAAGTTTTCTCAACTTTATTGTTTATAAAAATGTTCCTGAACAGTAAGAAAAACCCCTCATAAATGAACCATATGCCGATGACAACAAATCGGATGTTGATTGCGCGAACCGTGCACGAGAAAACAAAGTGAACAGAATTTGAAGCATAACGCAGTTAGGGACGTTGACGATACATATGCACATATATATTTTATTTATTATTATCCACAATATACATATATTTTCTTTATTATTACTGACTTCCACCCTCATATCTCAGTACACGTGTAGACAAACGTCAACTGGTAACAACTGGTAACCATTCACTGCAGTGTATACTATAGAACGTCCTGTGCAGAGCCGTGCTGTGTAGGAACGTCCTGTACAGAGCCGTCATCACTATATATTTTTTTTTAATACGCACACGCACACGTTAAATATATATTCTTCTTTTTTTTCGAGTATTATCCAAAATATACATATATTTTCTTTATATACAAAATATATATTTATTCCCTTTACTGTTAATGTGTTTTCCACCATATCTAACTATATAAAATACTAGACCGCCTGTGTAGGAACGATACAAAATATATATTTATTCCCTTTACTGTTAATGTGTTTTCCACCATATCTTAGTATATAAAATACTAGACCGCCCTGTGTAGGAACGTCCTGTACAGAGCCGTCTTCACTATATATATTGTTTAATACTATTATCCACAATATACATATAAATTATTTTCTTTATTATTACTGATTTTACTGACTTCCCCCCATCCCCATATCTCAGTACACGTGTAGACAAACGTCAACTGGTAACGACTGGTAACCGTTCACTGCAGCGTATACTATAGACCGTGCTGTATAGGAACGTCATGTACAGAGCCGATAAGGTTTTGGTCCGTTATCATCGTGGAATAACAAAGAATGAAAAAGCAATGAAAAAATACAGCTATTGTCCGAGTTTGTTGGACCCTGACGAGTGACGCGCCACCTGTTTTATTATCTCCCCTGTTCTGAGCTAAGCCGCCCATTCATCACAGAGTGCCGAACGGGACCCAAGTTCACCGTCGCCCATACAAACGTGTCAGGTGTAAGAGAATCAAGCGCTGCGATTGGCCGAAATATTTTACCGGTCATTGTGATTACCACGATTACCAGTAAGGTGCGGAAACGTGTTTGATAATGATAATGATGATGATGATGATGATGATGATAATAATAATAATAAAATCGAAATGAACCGCGTTTTGCAAAATAGAAAACGTGGCACCGAACCTTCAGTCTAAAACCGCGATTTTCGTGGTCGTCGATTAATCGTTCTATCTCTAGAGAACCCAACATGCGCCCACTGTGGTAAACAGTGTAGGCATATGAAAGAGGTGGGGGTGGTGGCCGAACACATAATTAGTTTACAAATGGGTTGGCATGGATACGGTCGAGACATTTTAAAACTGCTGGTCCCCGAACCAAACATAATTTTTTTTTTAAATAAGCAAAAAACATACAGGATAAAAAAAAAAAGTATTGGTGATAAATGCGTTCCCTGTCTTACACCTGTTTCATTTGTTTTTAAAATAAAGAGGTTTGATTATTAAATCATTTTACACTGTATTCACTTATACACTTTAAATCTGCTGTATATATGAACGGGATACATGTTTGGTTATATGTCTGGCGCAATAATCATATGCGCCACGATGATCTTAAAACGTTTATGAAAATAAAGTGAATGTTTGTTCACCTCGCCTGCAAGTATTTACACATGAAGAATGATTCGTACACTACCGTTTCGCCCTATTCTGTATTGTCTCATCTATTAACCATGCATATGGAATATTACCTGTCAATGACAATATTAAATTTTGATTAGCTCGGGAAACTACGAATGGGTTTAATTATATGCCCCTTAAGTATACCTTGTTATTTTTGTGATTATTAGCTGCAACTTTAATGTCTAAAAAACCCTATTTTTCTCCGGTTTAACACAATATATGTAAATAACTTAAATCAAATTAATTAGAGTCTTGAATACTACATTATCAAACTCAATACTACATTGTGATAAACGGAAAAAATATATCAGTGGTTTTAATTATATATTCATTAAGTATCCTGTCGATTCCAGGGGATTTGTTATATTTAAGATTATTAAATGCAAATTTAATTTCTAAAAAAAACAAAAACACCTATTTTTCTTGGGTTAGATGAATATATATAAATACATTAAGTAAAATTAATTAAAGTCACTGGATCCACGTTTATCTTCCACAACAAAGGACCACCCATAGATTGGATTCTAGGAAACCATGGTAGAGCAGATTGTGATATTGTTACTATGGCTGTCACAAATTGCCTTAATATACATGCATATAAGAAGGTTTCACATAAGATTAATTATATCGATTCTAGGGTTGGTAACTTTGTAATACTTTGGCAGAAACATCATAATAATTATTATTTAAGTTTCCCAAGACAAATACCGATTAACTAGACGACAGAGAGAGAGAGAGAGAGAGAGAGAGAGAGAGAGAGAGAGAGAGAGAGAGAGAGAGAGAGAGAGAGAGAGAGAGAGGGGGGGGGGGGGGGGGGGGGGCTCGTCACGAGTGTTTTTATTATGGAAAATATCAACCGAGTCTACGTTAATCGGTATTAACGTGTATTGCCAAGCCAAATACCTATTAACTTTTACATATTAAAAACACGAGTTACGAATTCTATTTATCCTATTACACTTCTAAAAATAACATTTTAATTATATTTTTAGCAAATCACAGTACTAAAGTCGCCTGCATCGGTAATATGACGTCATTACTATTAGTACAAATTAGTTTGACGTCACATATTACGAAATATAAATATTACGAAAATATTATGCTCAGGTATATAGGTCGTGTTGACTTGTAAACAAATGACCCATTCACAGAAACACATTATTACCTAGAGACCTTGCAAATTTGCATATACTTTTAAATTTGCATTATTAACCGTGTTAATACATTAAATTATTACCTACCTAGTTATTATCTACATAGTTCAAGATATTCAGGGAAATATAATCAGTATGACCCATGTGTGTCATAATGATTTCACGAGTACAACGGATTACTGAATTTTGTGAAGCGACGTCATAACTTATCAAAATGACGTCATTTAGGAAAATAACGTCGTTTCATCATCTCTTTTTAGTTACGTTTGAACAGTTTTGACATGTATATATATATGTTATTGTCAGAGTCGTAAAAAGTAGTGAAAGTTAAAGGTAAATGGCTATTACAATACACTGAGATTTAAGTTTAAGCTTTCATTTCTGAATAATCATTATGTTCAAGGCTGTGCTAATGTGTATGGTATCTCAGGACTGCGTCATAAAATGACTGTTTGTGATGATTTAGAGAATAACTAACAAGCCACGAGGAATTATTAATTATCTGTCCGAGTGAATGAATGTTTTACAATATTCGTTCACGAGGGACAGATAATTCGGAACTCCTCGTAGCGAGTTGGTTATTCTCTTTATTACCCATTTTCAATTTTAACTGATGTTTAATGTGAAAATTCCTCTGCAGTCTATAACAAAGCCATCAGTCATTACGTCATATAATCTTACGCGCATTACATGACGCAATGTAAGTGACGTCGTAGCGTAACGGCGTTCTTTTTATAGCCAAAAGTTTGCAGTACAAAATATTGCAACAGTATTTGCATTAAAAAATATACTTTTTTTAATATGTTACTAAAGCCGCTGCTGATACCATTGTACCATTTCGTGTTTGCGAAACAAATGAGTCTCTCTTTTTTTCTGTAAATCTTTGTAGATCGTATAACGTATGTGTAATCTGACTCATGAATGGAAACATTATATGAAAGAAAGTGAAGTTCCGGCCATGGCAAGCAACGAACCAAACGTCGTGATTTTAAGCCAGCCAATCAGTAGCTGTAGAAGCAATCTGCACACTGTGCACATATCGAAAAATACTACCCCGTATATTAGAGCCCATATGGTAATAAACAGAGGATAATAAACGAGTCACCAGTTATTATCAAATATATGTCCCGAGTGTAATAATTTTCAGTTGTCACGACCATTAGCGAGTGACACATGAAAATTATTTCACAAGGGACATAAATTTGATAATAATTGGTATCGAGTTTGTTATTATATTTATTACCTCAGCAATTTTTTTCTCTATCTAAAAACCTTTATTTACACACACACACACACACACACATGCACGTACGTGTATAGAAATGATGTAAACCATTCATTGCTATAACTTTGTAATTTAATCACGTCCATAGATAATTTTCGAATACAAAAGTTCTCTTTATTCTGCTAAAAAATCTATAATTAATTTCATGAAAATTACATTTTGATATAAATTTAACACCCAAAACAGAGAGCCGTAAACGCAAACTCTTTAAACTACTTGACGTCATTTTGTCTTTGCCAAGTCGTGATGACGTCATGTTTAATACCGACAAGGTCATTGGTTTGTAAGCGTCAAATCGTGCAATAGTATTGTTTGTTAGACCAATGCAGAATATTTCCCACTGAGAAAATATTTTCCCTGTTATGTGTGACCGCTGGGGTGATAAATAGAACAACATTGTGTTGAATTACCAGAATGCCTCTGAATTCACCACACTATGGCTGCTTACAGACTAAAGCATTTACCTTTCTTGATGAGACGTGGATTGGACTGACGGGGGATGCCAGAAAAAACCCACGAAGCTGGATATATACCGAACATAAAATATTACAGATGAATTGTAATTTCATTACATCAAAAATACAGGTTCCCGACTATTTGTTCTGTTGAAACGTTAGGGTTAGGGTTTAGTTCACACAAACAGATATGAAGATATATGTTTTACAGAACACACACACACACACACACACACACACACACACACACACACACACACACACACACACACACACACAGATATATATATATATATATATATATATATATATATATATATATATATATATATATATATATTTGTTTACAGAAACTAAATTGTAGTAAACTGGGTTTTACTGTCGACACAAAGAACAAATACATTTCATTAGCCACTCGAAGGAAGGAAGGAAATGGTTTATTTAAAGACGCAATCAACACATTTTATTTACGGTTATATGGCGTCGGACATAGGTTTAAAGACCACACAGATATTGAGGGAAGAAACCCGCTGTCGCCATTTCATGGGCTACTCTTTTCGATTAGCACCAAGGAATCTTTTATATGCACCATCCCATATACAGGGTAGCACATACCACGGCCTTTGATGTACCCGTCGTGGTGCACTGGCTGGAGCGAGAAATAGCCCAATGGGCCCATTGACGGAGATTGATCCCAAACCGACCGCGCATCGAGCGAGTGCTTACCAATGGGCTATGTTTCGCCACTAGCCACTCGAAGTGTGAATTGTATTGTAATAGACAATGGTCAAGACTTAGAGATCAAAGAACATAGCTGTAAACATTAAAGTTGAGCATGCTTTACCTAATAGTTCTGTCTGTTTCATAACATCACTCTAGCAGTTCAGAAATCTGTGTTACTGCGTTATATGACGACGTTGTGTCAAGCAATGCTAAACAGCAGTTATTAACCACAGATGATGGCAGAAGCATATCGACATAAACATGTGGCGTGATTGACATTTTAGGGACGGGACGTAGCCGAGTGGTAAAGCGTTCGCTTGATGCGTGGTCGGTTTGGGATCGATCCCCGTCGGGGGCCCATTAGGCTATTTCTTGTTCCAGCCATTGCGCCGTGGTATGTGTTATCCTGTCTGTGGGATGGTGTATATAAAAGATCCTCTCTTAGACTATATGTCACAATTACCAAATGTTTGACATCTAATAGCAGATGATTAATAAATCAATGTACTCTAGTGGTGTCATTAAACAAAACAAACTTTAGCTTTGATCGACATTTAAAAACTGATTTGCATTGTAAATTTCAGATTACATGATCCATTAAAACCACTCACTTAACCTTAAACGAAATTATGACTTAAATTATGTTCTCCTACTGTTTAAAGGGTTATCCTGATATTGCAGCCGTTGTAAGGTGATGACAATTACATATTAGATATATTTTCATGTTTATAATACATCCATCTGTGTATCCATTATGTACCAAATTATTGGAAGGTAAAATCTTTGAGCTTGTGGGACGACCACATTGTTTTGTTATACAGACACTGATATTCGAAACAAGAACAAGTTTGTTTGGTTTAACGACACCACTGGAGCACATTGATTACTTAATCATCGGCTATTGGATGCCAAACATATGGACTCGTAGTCATCAGAGGAATCCCGCTACATTTTTTCCTAATGCAACAAGGGATCTTTTATATGCACTTTCCTACAGACAGAAAAGCACATACCACGGCTTTTGTCCAGTTGTGGTGCACTGGTTGGATCGAGGAAAAATCCAATCAGAAGAATTGATCCACCAAGGTGGTTCGACTCTCTGACGCAAGCACCCCAAGCGAGCACTCAACCGACTCCCCGATAATCTAAACAAGAAATTATCTCAAGTAATTTCAGCCATCTAAAAGGCTCCATATATCGTAAACATGTTACCATGGCAGCAGATTCAGGGCAGCCCCTTTTATGTCACGTAGCAACGAGATGATGTATATGTTTAGTATGTCCAGGAACAGTAAAGTAAAGTTTGTTTTGTTTAACGACATCACTAGAGCATGACATGAACATTTCACACTAATGTATTATCTAGTAACCTCTTGTGATTTCGCAGTAATTCCTATTAAAATATATAATGAATAATCTCTTTTATTTAATGTTACATTTGAATGTCCCTACTTACATTTTGCCAAAATCAATGTGCTCTAGTGGTGTTGTTAAACAAAACAAATTTTATATTTTGCCAGGGCGTGTAGAGCAGCCATACATATATGTAATTCACCAGCGCGAAACACCCATTAGTATTGCCTATCAACTGTCATATCTTAAGGGAACGTCCGTAGAGGTCAAGGTCCAGATTGATTACAGAGTGATATAACCTTGACCCAAGGGTGTGACTAAAATGGCTTGTCTTATTGGACATCCTGAAAACAATCAATTCACAAACTTAATCATTCTCAGTCAGTCTGCATCGTTGACATATGACGAAACTCTGAACAAAAAGAGATATAATATTCTGGGGATATGACCTTGATCTTACTATGTGACCTTGATCCTATATTCATTGAAATATATTTTAATCTATTTGGCATATGCAAAACTCTCAGTTGTCATACTTAGATTATTTTGATTTGGAGCAGCCATTGTCGACATATACTACTATAACTCTAAAATGGTCATGGTCATTAAAGGGTCACTTGACCCCCTTAAAGAGGTCAGAAAATGTGTTACCTTCCATTTTCATAATCCTACCATCCAAAGAGTGCGATATATACACCTAACTCAATTTGGGCATCAAAATCCTACAGGACCCTAAATTGCGACACGGTCGACCACACTATTATATGAACATGAACGTACCCGCAGCGATTTCAGCATTTAAAAGGCCAGCTGTTACGTGATCATATCTTCAGTTGTTAGAGAGCCTGATAGGGAAATACTGTCATAAAGTGCATACACATATTTATCCTATAACTTACCCATGATAACCATGTCATAAACTCATTTGATCAATATAGAAATTTCGCAAGTCAAATACCATAACTGTTCACGAGTTTCACAAAAATGGTAGGACAGGCAAGCTCATTTAGTATCTTATTTATTACACACCAACTGCAATCAAGCCGCAACGCAGAAGTAAGCAGATATCGAGACCTACTACATTGGGTCAGCAAGTGATCTACGTCACACTTAAACCTAAACGACGTCACAATGAACAACGACACGTCAGCAATGTATAGTTTATATTTTAGCGCGAAGATTTAGTATGTTTGCCAACGTTGGAAATTCTGAAATCACACATCCCAGAGTGCTTCAAAAGTTTTAGTGATACCAGAATTATTTTAGATTGCACCGAGATATTTATTCAAACTCCTTCTTCTTTGGAAAACCAGTCAATGACATATTCCAGTTATAAATCGCATAATACCTTTAAAGTTCTCATTGGAATAAGCATGACTGGTGCAGTTGTTTTAAATTCACAACTATGGGGTAGCAGTGCTTCTGATGTTGAAATAACCACATTGAGTGGTTTACTGGAACAAATAGAGTCTGCTGATGCAGTTATGGTAGATAAGGGTTTTATACATTTGAAGCAGGATTTGATGAAGAGAGGAGTGAAAATGTATTATTCACCATTCAAATGTAAAGAACAATTTTCAAAAACTGAGGTCGAAATAGCAAGACGATTTGTATCTGCTAGAATACACGTAGAAAGGAAAATGGAACAGATAAAAAAAATATACGCCACTTGCTCTTAGTAAGACAGCTGATAAGGTTGTTTTTGTGTGTGGTGCCTTGACAAATTTAAACTTAAAGATGTTGTCTTGAGTTTTCAGTCATAGCAAGTGTTCTGTTCATTCCCCTCAATAACAGTTAAACACATCCTACTTGTATCCCCATTTTCAAAACAATGTTTTACCGTAACACGTTTTAAACATAAAGCACTATACCGTTAAGTGCATTTTGGCCTTTATACTACAACATTTTAAAAATGTAACTTGGAGGTTGCTAGAAAAAATAAATTGATACATACAAACTTATTGGAGGTAAAAGTCCATATTAAGCTACTACAAACTCTGCAGATGATCAGAACTGTAATGGGTATACAGATAATGATATTCTAAACAAGAACCAAAAACATGTTTAAATGACTAAAACCTTGGGGAGTGTCCCTTTAAGTTTCAAGTACATATGTTTAAATTTCAAACAACCATAATCTATTTTAATACTTTCTTATTTAGCTGTTTCACTGGATGCACTGCTAAATTGGATTTGTAACAGATATTTAAAGTGTCTATAAAGGGGTAAAATTACATGAAAGTTTCCAATGAATCTGTTCGTTATTAATCAATTTTAACAGTCACGACGTAAACAGTGATGGCATTACATAAGCATTATAGAAAAATTCAAGTTTGTTTTCCAATTCTTTTCGAAATTCACGGTCAAATGGCATTGTAACAATTTTAAGGTAATTTATTGTAAAGATTACACAATCAAATTTTTCAAGACCACAAATTCCCATTTGTCCTTATATTTGAGTATAATAACGACTGGTTTTTTTCAAAATTATTTCTCCATTGTCGATACAGCAATAAAAATTGGCATCTTTGCAGGCATCCATCACTGTTTTGAATCTCCATTTGTATGGACATTTTACCTCAATCAGATATCTTACACTTTTATGCATAGCAATGCCATCAGGGTTAGCACCCAAATATGCATGTTTTTTTTTTGAATATATAGACCTTTTTCAACAATTGTTATATTTTCATGCAATTACACTTTTTTAACAGATTTATGTTTTTTAGCCACTGTTTCATGTTCCGTTTCCCACCTTAAAGCTGGTACAACACAAAATAATTTATCGTCAGCGAGACACAAAATTCTATTTACAAGTTTTTCAGGCACACTTGTTTCCTTGTTAAAATATCATGAAAATTAGAGTCTGTAAGTCTTCCTTTTCTTGTCTTCAACCACAATACATTTTTACTCTGACCACTGTTAAAAATGCTATTAGATAAGTCTTTTTCAAATTCAATATATCTTCAAACGTAGTTTCTCCAGATGATAAGATATTCGCAGCGCCTCGACAAATACCGATTAACATAGACTTGACAGATACCGATTAACATAGACCCGACAAATACCGATTAAAATAGGTTTGATGGATATTTTTCATATTAAAAACACTCGTGACGAATTCTCTAGCTACTCGGATATCTCCCAAAAACGTTAGTTCGGATATCTCAAACAAAACGTCATATATTTTTTGAATTGAATAGTGTATCAACAAATTCATAAAATGAAAAAAAAGGGATAGACATACATACCTTCAATATTAATAAGTATTTCTTGACTTCAACTAGAAAACATAACGAAGACAAAACCAGTGTAACGTTTCCTCGGTGATGATTGATGTGGATTGGAAGTCTTCTTGTGTCTAACAGCAGGAACCGGCGCTCAGCGAGGTTTCACGTCCTTTTATACGAACAGTGAATGTCTGTCATTGGTCCGAGTTTTACAGTTAGAATTTGGGTGTGGTCGTTAAAACGGTTGCGTCATTTTCTTCAAGAAACCAATCGTTATACATTCTCATCGCCACGGCGCTGGTGTGTTCATGGTTTCCAAATTTTGATGAGATATGTAAAATGTTTATCATGTTATTTTCACAAAATATTACAGAAACGTATTTGAAGAAACAAGATTTGACGTTGCGGGCAGATGGTGAGACAGATGGTTTGTAAGACAGCCATTGTCAGTTAGACAGATGGACAGACTGACGGTTAGTCAGATATTCAGACAGATGGTCAGACAGACATTTAGACAGACATACATGGTCAGACAGATAGTTAGACAGACAGACAGATAGTTGGTCGGAAAGACAGTCAGACAGATGGACAGCTGGAAAGACAGAAATACAGACAGTGACGGATGATGGTAAAATTGATTGTAGTGACGTACGGTGAATGTTACGGATGGCACAAGCAACCTTATGTTAACCATGCATGCCTCTCTAACAATTAAAATCTTATGTGTGAAGAAACTAAATAATACGTTGGTTACCTATCATTTGGAACATCTTGGAAGGAAGGAAGGAAGGAAGGACATGTTTTATTTAACGACGCACTCAACACATTTTATGCTAGACTCGACACGTGCCTGAGTACTCGTGGAGACTCACGCTATAAGACCGCAGCCCATACACGGTGAAGATTCCCAGCATCGCACCACCAGTAACTCTGGAGTTGGGACATTACAACGCAACCTTGAACCGTCGAGTTGGCCAACTTCTTCTAACAATTGACAGTTTGTGCCTAGCATTACACATAACCCAAGTCTCAAAGTATATATTTAATTTGTCAGGTTAAGTAATTTATTCGACCAGGTACATTGAAGTTACATATTCGACTTATTCGACATATTTTTCCCATAACGCTAGTTGTTTACAATATTAATTTTGTGAAATGTTTACGGTACTGAGCGTTTTGCTAGAGTCAAACTACCAACTGTCCGCACAAAGTTGTCTAGCTTCCTGCTGTCGTGACCTCTACGACTGTCCAGTTTGTAGCCTGACCGCTCTAACAACTCGATTCTCGTTGTATAACCCATAAGTTGTTGATATGTGCGCACCCGTCGTAAGCGGTGTACATAGGAGGGTTGGTTCAGAGTCTGCCAAACAAACAAAGAGGAGGAAGATCTCCAAAAGGACATTGTTACAACCAGTCAAGTATGCTCTGTGTCAGTTGACAGTCAACAAGGACCGCACTGGCTGTACAATCTACAGCAAGAAAGCACCGGTATACGTATTGCACTTCAGGTATTACTAAACCAAATAACATCGGGCTGGGTCAAAGTTCGAGGTGTTCCTAACGTTTGATAGAACAGTTAATATTACAAGTCCTGTCATTGGTGATAAATGTGACTGTGTTTGTTGTCAGATAATTAGTTTTATCTGGGTAAAACATGTAAGCAATTTGATTCCATCTAGTACCACTGCGTCAAGTAGTCTTATGCTTGGAACATGTATGGGGTATCTTCAAAAAAAGTACTCAAAGTTTGTGCGAAACAAGAGGTGTTGTCAAAAATCCTGTTATTGCGAAAATGAGCCATGCAAGGTACCATTTTTTTCAGTTCATACTTTGAGACAGGGGTTGTAGGACAGATATTTATGGGTCATAGTTTGGTTGATATATTGCATATATTGTTTTTAAACACAAACGTTATCATGGTCGGCTATGGGATTTTATTTGGTATAGTACAATCTTCAGGCAATAGTGAAGATACCTCTGGCTTGTAGAGTCAACCTACACGGAAAGATCACCAAGGATTGTCACTTTGTAGTGGCTTTCGCCTCGACGACATGGATTCAGCCAAGATCAGTCAACTTCTGGAGAGCGTGTTAGAGGTGGAATGAATGAATGAATGAATGAATGAATAGATGGATGAATAAATCGAAGAATGAATGAATGGATGGATGTTTAACGACACAACATCATAAAATACACATCGGTTATTGGGTGTCAAACAATGGTAAATATATGGAATTTGAGTTTTGGTTTCATAATTGTAGACAAATGGACCGCGGCTTCTTTGATTAGCTGGTATCAGTAGATTATTAACACGACATATTGGGCTCGTGCAAGTGGATCATCTGTCTTCTGTTCTATCAAACATCGTGAAGGTCAGCGCGCTCTGCAGTGCATGTCCTTTCATGGGCACCACATTTCTCGTTGGTTGGTCCATTTTTCAAACTGGCATGATATTTGTATTCTCAGCGAATTGTGACTGACTAGAACAGGGTGACCTCCCCTTAGCACCCACCCTGAAAAATGGATACAAAAGTGTCGTTTTAAAAAAAAAAAAAACTGCTTTCCAACCGGAGAAGATATTATATTTCGTTTAAACTTATTTTCGTGTTTATATCCTTATCCCCTCTCTCTCTCTCTCTCTCTCTCTCTCTCTCTCTCTCTCTCTCTCTCTCTCTCTCTATATATATATATATATATATATATATATATATATATATATATATATATATATATATATATATATATGTCACTTATCTATTCATTCATTCATCTATCCATCCATGCATTTGTTCATTAATTCCACCTCTAACACGCTCTCCAGAAACTGATGGATCTTGGCAGAATCCATCTCGTCGAGGCGAAAGCCACAACAACGTGAAACTCCTTGGTTATCTTTCCATGTAGGTTGACTCTACAAGCCAGAGGTATCTTCACTATTGCCTGAAGATTGTACCACTAGAACACACACACACACACACAGAGAGAGAGAGAGAGAGAGAGAGAGAGAGAGAGAGAGAGAGAGAGAGAGAGAGAGAGAGAGAGAGAGAGAGAGAGAGAGAGAGAGAGAGAGAGAGAGAGAGAGAGAGAGAGAGAGTGAGAGAGTGAGGAGGAGAGGGAAGAGGAGAGAGAGAGGAGAGAGAGAGAGAGAGAGAGAGAGAGAGAGAGTGGAGAGAGATTTCGGGAGAGGAGAGAGTGGAGGAAGGGCAGAGAGAGAGAGAGAGAGAGAGGAGAGAGAGAGGAGAGGGGGGAGAGAGAGAGAGAGAGGGGGGGGGGGGGAAACTATTCAATTAACAAACTTAATACAAAACCTAATTACTAAACGCTGCAAGACAGCTGATGAAAAACGCTTATAGTGCTGAGTCGCTTGTATATATTTTTAAAGTATTACCACATTATTAAAGACCGTAGTATGTGTTAGATTATCGTTTTTGCTGCTTTCCAATTAAAAGTGATTTCCAATTTGGACCTTGCCTGTTTCGCCTTCTGGCTCTCCTCCATTTTGTTGTGGTTGTCACTGAAATGGAGTTTTCTGCTGGCCATATAAAAAATGTTGTTTTGTTTAACGACACCACTAGAGCACATTGATTACTTAATGATCGACTATTGGATGCTAAACCTTTGCTAATTCTGACATATAGTCATCAGAGGAAACCCGCCACATTTGTCCTAATGCAGCATGGGATCTTTTATATGCACTTCCCCAGAGACAGGAAAGCACATAACTCGGCTTTTGTCCAGTTATAGTGCACTGGTTGGAAAGAAAAAAAAAATCAGCTGAATGGATCCACCGAGGTGGTTCGATCCTGCGACGCAAGCACCTCAAGCGAGCGCTCATCCGACTGAGCTAAATCCCGCCAATGCTGGCGATGTATGTGGCCTTATATGAGATGGACACACCTCGTTTCTGATCAACAACGTGCATGACGGCCATTCTGCAGAATGCCACGGTTGTTGGCGTTTAGTTCCTGTCACAGCCAATTCCAGCAGACCTGGAAGATCGGCCGCCCCATGCTAAGATGAAATAGGAAATGGGGACGACGCTTTTTACTTTTGTTTGACTTTGTTGTTGCTACAATCTTGTACCAGCCAGAATAGGGACAATCCACGGCACTGTCCCGACTATGAAGACTGATTTAACCCCAGTCAGATGGTCTCTCGTTCGAATGAATCCGTATTTGCGCACAGCACCACACCTACCACGTCTACTGACAAGAGTTTTTCCTTACGTGATGCATCCTATCTCGTCATTACCAGCTGTGAACCTAACGGTCTTAATGACACCACAAATTAATCTGATTAAAATTAGCTCCACTGGTCTGCCAGTAGATCTAACAGCATTGCGTGAACTCCCAGGTCCAGGTGACATTTCATCTATAAATAACAATTTAAAAATCGATCAATTACACTTCGCCTTTTCTAGCGTTATTCGGGAGCATACAAATTCTAAAAATATCGGGCGAGACTATTTATGCAATAGGCGAACTTGTTGGTCTATTTTATCATTTAAAAACAGGGGGACAAAGTGCCGTAATAAACTCTGGATTGTACACTAGTATAAACAGATTTTATGGCTACACCATAACTGGGTTTTTTTTCGTCTTGAAACGAATTTTATATAAAATTTTATATTGATATTAGTTTCTGGCATACTTCGTAATTCACCAGAATCATTTCGTATACCCATGGCATAATCCTAAATGTTTTCAAATTATTTTCAAATCACTGGCATGATTTTGCAAGTAAGGTTTTGATTGATCGAATGAAATGTCAACTGGAAATGAGCTCCAACAGGGTGCTGTTAGATCCACAGGTAATAGTACTTAACCAGTGGAGCTCATTTTAATTAGATTGACCACAAATGGACATGTACATCGGACTTTAGACTTTTGGACCTTCGTTCTATATTTATCTCAAACTTATATATTTGTCAGCCCAGTTAGTGTTCAGGACTGCCACTTGTTGTTGCTATTCAGTTTCTAACAACAATATAAAACTAACAACGTGACTGTAAAATTAATTTATTAATGACAACAATTAAACAATATATTTTATAATGCAATCATGTACGGAAATCCGTATACATGCAGAATTTGCATTGTATAGCAGCAAAGATGAGGTACAAGCATTGGTAATGCTAATTACATTGGCAATAAAGATAATTTAAAAATGATACTAATAAAAATGTATTGAAAACATATTGCAAAGAAATGTGTACCATCCCAACCCTAATAAAACATGAAAAGTGTTAACATAAAAAGGATTTTCACGTGCACCATGTAGTTTCAGTCAGGTTCCCTTCTTAGTCAGAATTTGTTTTTAAAAAGTCAAACAATCTTGGATGTTTTTTGCATACATTTACCATACACTTTCTACATGCTGCCAAACAATCTGTGACTAAACGGCTCATGTACACGCAATCTCAAATGTTTGATTCAAGTTTGTAACCTAATTTTCATTACTTAAGGTAAAATTTGATATTGGCCCTTAGTATATTAGCAACTTGTAATGCGCTTGTTATACTGTATTAGTTTAGTAAAAATTTCTCAAAATGTAAATGTTGTAGGCATTTTGTGTTAAAAATAATCAAACAAACTTTGTAACGTAATTCGAGGGTGCCCAACTGGATTCCGAGGTTTTGACCCCAATTCCAAAACAAAATGGCGGCTATTCAAGACATTCCAACTGCAAATTTTGGCAATATGGCTTGTAGTTAATATGTGATATGTGGTTCAAAGCAAGTAATAAATCCAGAATTCGTTTTTTGCCCCCAAACTAAAAATGGCGACTATAGAACTGATTCTAAATGTATAATCTAAAATTATGATTGACACTTAACATGTTACATGCTATTTAAGAGTTGGACAACACGTTTAAACCATAATATGTATGTCATAAATTCAGAAAAAAGATGTTTGTCTAACTAAAGGTTTGGTTTTAACCCTTAAAAAGTAAAACCAAAATGGCGGCTATACAACACATTCCAAATGAAGTTAATATTTGGCATAATGTTAAAGGCGAGAAAACACATTTGCGGTAGTGATAATCCAGACATGTTGATTTCATAAATAGTGTCAGGCAGACTCAAATATGAATTTTCAATCACAAAAACTGGCGAATGTGGCATGTGTCACTTGCACAGCGGGGAGCTGGCGAACTGATCACCCATTCTCCAATTAAAATTTATTGTAGTAACCTTCATAACCCCCACTTATAGTCTAATAATTTCACTGTGGTGGTGATGACCAACATGATAACCACACGTAACTTGTAGAATCAGCGCTGTTTCTGCATTCGATGTAACTATCACTGAATTTGCATATTCTTATATACTCTTCACAAAAAGTAAGGGAAATCTAATAAGAATTTAATATTGCCAAAATTGTAACGTATATTAGCTGTGGGGAATGGTTATATGATAACCATGAATTAATTGGGCAAACATTACAACCGTTAGTTCAGTATTACAGTAGGTTTTATGACCACCGAAGATCTTGAAGGACGATTGGGGTAACAAGTGAAATTTGAAAGTTGACGGTTGTCAGTAAATCGCAAATTCAAACAATAAAATTGACTGAAAACAAAACAATAACAACTCTGTGATCAACATAATGAAAACGATTGACAGAAATAATGTTCCACAGTGATTAATCAACCTTCCTGGAAATTGTCAAAATCGAGAATGACACCCCACGCACGTGTACGGGGCAACTGCTTGATGCATGTGCAAACTATGGAATGTGTTTCGGTGTGTTGATAAACAGACCTGAACGTTCTTTACTGGATGTATGTGGTCAAAACGTATGCTCTGTCTAATAGTTGATATTAACATTAATATGTCAGATCCCCCTACCTTTTGTGAAGAATATAGAATGTAGACCTTATTTCTACAACTGTATCGCTAGATGGAACATTATTTGGTGCATTAATATGATATTATTTCAGAACACACTTGTCAAATGGGCGGAAAAGACATACATTTTAGTACACGAAGCCAGCCAACAAATGTTAATCCCATATGTGTTTCTTCGGCAAGTTATGGATTGGGGCAGTATGCTTAATTCCAGATCGTATCCTGATAATAAGCATGTTGGGACTAAACCCATAGTGGATGGTAATGTTTCTTGGGATTGAGGCTTGCATAACCGCATAACATAAGCTTTTTTCGTTCGTATGTGTCTATATCAGAAAGATTGTACAACCTGCAGATTAATGTCTCTGTAGCTTTTATAATTTCATCGGTAAGCTCACCCATTGCCAGATGTTGCAGTGAATCATAATAAACTCCAAACACTTTCCATACTGGTTTTTGCCATGGCCTAGAACTTGTGAAACGCTGTCACATCCTGCAGTTACATGAATTTATTGTAAAGGTTTTTTTATGGTAATTGCTTATGAACGTAAAGTTTGTTTTGTTTATTGATACCACTAGAACACACATTTTGTTAATAATCGGTTATTATATATCCAACAGTTGGTAATTCTGACACAGTCTTAACGAGGAAACCCACTTCATTTTTCCGTTAGTAGCAAGTGATCTTGTATATGCACCATCGCAAAGACATGATACTGATGGGGATCTAGCATAATATTATATGAAGGCAAATAGAAACATCCTTCGGTATGTGCTGATCCCTATTGTATGACATGAGAATGCACACCATTTTCATATACTGCCATCAAACGGCATTTACATTGTTTTGAGATGAAGGATAAATGCAACCATGTGATTGTGGAGTATTTTAGTTGATAGAATGGTGACCAATTCATCAAAGTGATCATGTTATTATGTAATATTTGACAGGTTCACTTTCAGAGCAGCATCGTATTCTTCTAGGTATTTATCAAGTTGTGGAACAATTAGTTGCCATGATGCATGTTGTAGTATGCTATTGTTTATCCTGGTAGAGCATGCATAACATAATCCGCCGCATTGATTCCTAGAATACCAGTTTGAATCAACACACTGTATATGTGTTATCAAAACACTCGCAGAAAATCCATATCAACCCACCTATACACACATACACACAGGACAGACCAAACATAGAATTGGACAAAATTTGTGTTTTTATTCAGTAGCTCCATGTGCAATTATTCTGTACTTCTCTTAATTGTGGGCGGGACGTAACCCAGTGGTAAAGCGCGTGCTCCATGCGCGGTCGGACTGGGATAATCCACGTCGGTGGACCCATTGCACAAGGACTGGTATATCAAAGGCCGTGGTATGTACTATCCTGTCAGTGGGATAGTGCATATAAAAGATCCCTTGCTGCTAATCGAACAAGGTAGCCCATGAAGTGACGACAGCGGGTTTCCTCTCTCAATATCTGTGTGGTCCTTAACCATATGTCCGACGCCATATAACTGTAAATAAAATGTGGTGAATGCGTCGTTAAATAAACCATTTCCTTTCTTCACTTAATTGTAAACACATGGTAAACTGTTTGCATCCATCCTTCCATCCTTAACTTTACTTAAGGTTGAAATGAACAGTGGAAATTTGTAAAAAAACCGTCAATTTTTTTTTTTAACATTTTGGGATTATATCTCACATTCGAGTTTGGGAAACATTTTTAGATGAATTTAACACGTTCAAACTATGGGTAATATTGTGTTTACCCCATGTGTACCTTGGCTGTATAACAGGTCCATTACTAATCATAGTCTGGGTATGTGCAAAGACTGAACAGCCTCCATTTTATTCCTAGGAATTGGGGGTGGGAGTGGGGTTATGGTGGGGGTGAGAAAAACCTTTATTGAATTTGGTGAATCTAAATCGTGTTTAAATAGTTATTTTCCAACCTTTGGCTAACTTGTAAAAGTGTTCAGTATTAGTTATAATGTAAAACACTGCGTTTAAAATATTCTGCATGGCGGCCATTTTGTTTTGAATTTTGGGGGGTTAAAAACAAAACAAAATGCCTACAACGCCTTTTGAGAAATTTTGACTACACATGTTAACATTTTAATAATATTACGAGTCTCTCGAGGGAATCGTATCTTGAAAGTTCCGTAATTTAGGTCAGGTCATAGGGCTTTACAAGCACATTTAGAGTAAGCTGTTGCAGCGCACGCCTGTCTTGGGCACAAGAGCCGGCCTCGGCAGTACAGGAAAGGGGGAAGGAGGGATGCGTAATTTGAAATGTTTTCTTTTTTATATATAGCAACCAGTTAACTGCTATTAGTGGTTACATGTAAAATATATTATTATTCGCTAATTAAAGCACATAAAAATATTTTTGTTATATGAAGAACATGGCGCTAGTTGTTTATAACATGTAAAATATAAACTCGTTTCCTTGAAAAAGTAGCAACATTAGAAGACATTTAAAAATTGCATTTGTACTTTGTCAAATGTACTGCAAAGTAATGAGTCGAATGTACATGTACCATCTTGACATCAACAATCATAGGCGTTGGAGGCGGTGGCCGGGACGGGCTCGGCGTGCACTACCCCTCATCTCTGAAGCTGGGAGGGGCAGCTCAGTGCATGTTTTGACCCCCAGCCCCACCCCCAGCTGAAGGCTATTTAAATACGGATTGAATATTTTTTACCCAGACAATTTACAAGAATGTGCCTCACACTAATTACCAATAGTTAGAATATACGACCAGAGTTGATTACAAATATGTTGGCACAGGCTATAGTGGGGGGAGATGAAAGCGTGGAGGGGGCACATAAGCCAGCTTTGTATCTTCATTTATAGAGTAGAACAAAATCATATCTTTTCGTTCTCAAATGCAGGCAAAAATCAAAACATAAATATTGTTGGTAGGTAAATCTTAAGGCAGGGATGATTTTTACTTGTAGAATGCAATAAATTGCATTTTAGGACATCTAGTTTTCAAAATTTTACGGGGGAGCATACCGTCGAACAAGTTTATTACCCCAGAAACAAATATGATAGTATCAGGGATAAGACCCTGAAATCACTACCTTACAGTCATGTTATAAAATATATATGAATATGAATATGATAATTATAGCATATTACAACAGTACTAATATACATGGATATATACATATATATACGTGGATCTTTCATATGCAACATGCCATATACAGTATAGCACATACCGTGACCTTTTATATACCAGGCGTGGTGCAGAATGTAGCTCAGTTGGTTGAGTGCTCGCTTGAGATGCTTACGTCGCAGGATCGAACCACCTCGGTGGATTCATTAAGCTGATTGTTTTTATCTCGTTCCGACCAGTGCACCAAAACTGGAAAGAGGCCGTTGTATGTGATTTCATGTCTGTGGGAAAGTGCATATAAAAATATTTTAAAATGTAGCGTGTTGACTGATGGCTACAAATCAGAATTTTCAAATGTTTGACATCCAACAGCCGATGATTAATTAATCAATGTGCTCCATTTGGTGTCGTTAAATAAAACAAACTTTAACAAACGTTTTTGCCCACGATATATCCAGAGTTGTCGCGAATGCATGCTGGACAGAAGAGACCAGATAATATATGATATGCCGGTCGTTCTAAGCATTTTGGGCGAATGAAAGAACGCTCATGGAGATACGAAATACATATTCTTAGTACAATAAGCACAAATTAGACTCACGTGACAAATAGCGTGTAGCACGACACATATTAATATATATATATATACCAGAGTGGTTTTGGGTATCGTCAATATCATTCATTAGGAATACAAATTGTATTATGCGAACCTTTGGACAGCTTTCAATATAAAGCTGGTATTGAAATGTTTTTGTTTGATGAATATGAATGCATACGTCTATTATGGAGTGTCATACGTTCGCTTAAATGTTAATAAACCTAGTGCCGTGACCTCGATTAATTTACATCTAATTTGCAAAGTTATCAAATTGCACAGATAATCTAAAATATTATATATTTACACATGTATGTATGTATGTATGTATGTATGTATGTCTGTCTGTATTGATGTATATATTGTATGTATGTCAAGGTTGACTGTTACATACATAGATATTAACGCATTGGCGCAGGAGATAATTAAATCCTTTCTGGCCTCACAAATTGCCCCATGCCGTCGCTGGGACTCGAACCTGTGGCACCGAATTGCCCGTAAATTGCAAGGCTAACCACGATGCGCTCTGAGCTATCGAGGCATCCATAAAAAGGATGCTCTTTAACTCAACCACATGCATGGGGCCTACAATCTACGCGGTCGATCCCGCTTATGTGCATGAAACAGTGGGCAGACCTTACGTGCATGAAACTACACTATGTATGTATGTATGTATGTATGTATGCATGTCTGCATATATATATATATATATATATATATATATATATATATATATATATATATATATATATATATATATATATCATATAATATCTTACATTTTTAGTACAATCAAAGTATGTGATATTTTTCAGATCACATACTTTAAGAATTTGATAACTTTGCAAATTAGATGTAAATTAGTCGAGGACTCGGCACTAGGTTTATTGACATTTAAGCAAACGCACTTGGGTGACACTCCATGATTGACGTATGCATTCATAGTCATCAAATAAAAACATTTCAATGGCAATTTGACACTGAAAGCTGTCCAGCGTTCAGAAAACAAAAAACGTTAGACATAACTTTATTTTGATGTAAGGACATCCAAAATGACGTCATTCAAAAATACACCGCGCCACATATTCTTACGTCATTTGAATATCTAGTAATGGTAGACTGGAATTAAAGTTGCGTGTACAGTTTACAAAAACACGTTGTATTAAGCTTGAGCTTATATGATAAAGAGATTATTACCCTCGTGTATTTCAGTATCGTCAATATAATATATTAGGAATAAAAATAATGTATTATGCTCGCCAGAGGCTCGTATAATACAATTTGTATTCCCGATATATAATATTGACGATACCGAAAAACACTCTGGTAATAATATAATATATATATATATATATATATATATATATATATATATATATATATATATATATGCAGTGTCAGTGCAGACCCGTGTTGTTTAAATCCCGTTTGAAGATACCTCGTCACATTTGACCACGTCCATTTCGTTTCTAAGATTATTGACAAAAGTTTAGAGAGTAGAAGTGGAAATATCTCTCTGCTAAATAAATAAGCACGAAGATCATGTTAAGACTATTAAAAGAAAGAAGCATTTTCTTATCAATGAGATGTGAACATTAGGAGAATTCTCTGCTTGATGGGTTCCATTCGTATCGCGCATAGGTCAATCAAAGGAGGAAACTCGATCGTTCAAACCACCTGAAGCGAGAACCATGTCACAAACAAACAAACAAACCACGTTTGAAGATACGTCGTCACATTGTACCACGTCTATTTCCTTTCTAACTTTGTGAAACGTCTAGAGAGTAGGAATGGGAATCTTTCTGGTAAATAAATCAGCACGAAGATCATGTTAAGACTAATAAAACAAAGAATCATTTTTGTTTAATTTCAACGAAATGTGAACATTAGAAGAATTCTCTGCTTGATGGGTTCCATTCGTACTGCGCATGTCACTGGATCGACTATGTAGTTGAGGGTAAAGATGAGGTACATGACAAGAGACATGTCATTTGTGTCTTCCTCCCAGCAGCCGTTGCTGCTGTAGTAGCAGACGCTGAAGTAAGCAAGTGTCGGGAACAACAGCAAGACGTAGCTGGCACTCAGGAATAAAAAGGTAATCACCAGTCTCCGATTTTGAATACTTCCAAGAGGATTGTCAGATTGAACGCAACGTTCCCTGGATATCTTCCACAAAACAACAGCGTATATCACGGGAGTAAAAGCTCCTAAAGGAACGGCAACAACAGCCTGATATGATAACAGCTCTAAAATTGCTTTCGTCAAACTTTCACAGCTCACCCCGTAATTTGACGATTTCGTGAACTCCATAGTCCAGTAAATTAAAATGGCTGAACCCAGAGGTACTGGAATACATGTTATGGCACCGTATAAAACCTTCCGTCGGGTGCCTTCGCTCGTTCTGAAATACAGCGGTTTGAACACTGCGATAACCTGGTCCAGGGCCAAACATAACAAGGACAGGAGCAATGGCACTAAGAAAAGACTGCTCACTGTTAAATTAACATAGACGAAGGGACACGTCAAATGGTCGAATTGTTCGTGGTCTATGAGAGTGAACACGTAGATGATTAAAGGCAAATTGGAGAGGGCCAGGATGCCGTCACAGATGAGAACACTTAACAACGAGAATCTCGATCTGAGATCGTTGTCGTCCAGCTTTCTGACGATGTTGGCGACGAAACAGCCGCAAACAACACCGACCACTGCGGTGAAGACTATGGCGCATTCTAATATGTCCGAAGTGATAGAATACACGGGAGTCTGGATTCCCATTACACTTGAATTGACTGTTATATTGCTGTCATTCTCAGACACTGTGCTGCTTATAGACATTGTTGCAAGTATATGATACTTATATATACACCATCGTCCTCGAGTTCACTGTTATATTGCTGTCATTCACAGACACTGTGCTGCTTATAGACATTGTTGTAAGTATATGACACTTATATATACACCATCATCCTCGAGTTCACTGTTATACTGATGTCATTCACAGACACTGTGCTGCTTATAGACATTGTTGTAAGTATATGACACTTATATATACACCATCATCCTCGAGTTCACTGTTATATTGCTGGCATTCACAGACAAAGTTGCGCGTCGCCAAGTGTGTTTGTACAGCGCAACGGAAAATATACCTGCGCAACGTACAATTAACGTGCACAATGTAATGTTTCTCAACACCACGATCAGTTTCCGCTGATCTTTGAAATTGGCAGAAAGCAAGCACCAGATTCAGTTCTCTGAAATGAAACAAAACAAACTTCAGACATTATTAGTGAATGTGATCTTAAAAAAATATACAGTGGTTAGAGGTGAACACGATAAAGGCTAATTGTTAGAAGCGGGATATACCTCACTGGTCATATGGTAACAATGTAACGGGCATGCATTTTAGTAAATATAAATTTGAGGACGTGGGAGAATCCAGAAATAATTTCGAAAAGGGGAAGATATGGTCCATGTTAATAACAGTGTTCAACAAAACGGTATACAAGAAATAAAATAAGATTAAAAATAGGATGAAAAGTGATGGCGATAAACGGTCACCCTGTCTAACACTGTCTAAAATTATTAAATCTAACTTTATGCTTTATTCGTTTATACACCTGAAACATTGTGTTTATGAACTGAACACATTTTCAGCTATATTTCCTTCTTGGTAATATTTTACAACACGATGTTTTTGAACATCAGTTTATTTCCCTCGCCTTCAAGTATTCAAGTATTCAAATTAATTCGTTATCTGCTGTTGAATACCTACGTGGAACCATTGTTTGTCAGACAATAGATAATATTTCTTAAGATTATCCTCTATTCAGTCATTTTGAAATAAATTAAACGTTTCTCTCAGACAACAAACCTCACCTAATAATCATACATGTTTAATATAGACGAACAATATTAAAATGTGATACACTCGGGGAATATATAAATGAGTTTAATTACATACACATTAAATATCCCGTCAGTTCCAGGAGATTTGTTATTTTTCAGATTATTATCTCTAACTTTAATTTCTAAAAAAAAAAACTTTTTTCCTTTTGAAAAATATAAGTAAATATCTAAGTCAAATTAATTAGAGTCACTGGTTCCAGGCTTTTCTACCACAACAAAGAACCTCACGTAGGGTTGATTCTAAGAAACCATGGTAGTCCAGATTGTATTAGTGTTACTATGGCTGTAACAAACCACGGTAGTCCAGATTGTATTAGTGTTACTATGGCTGTAACAAACCACGGTAGTCCAGATTCTATTAGTGTTACTATGGCTGTAACAAACCACGGTAGTCCATATTGTATTAGTGTTACTATGGCTGTAACAAACCACGGTAGTCCAGATTGTATTAGTGTTACTATGGCTGTAACAAATCACGGTAGTCCATATTGTATTAGTGTTACTATGGCTGTAACAAATAGATTGTTATACATCCATATAAATATTCATTATAATGAATCTAAGGTTTCTATATTTTGTAATAATTTTCCAGAAAAAAAGTGAAACATTTATTATTTTACTGTGACAAAGTTGTTAATCTATGGAAACAAGTAAAATCGTGGATAGATACTATGTTAAAAAGGAAATAGTACTAAATTCATTAAATATATTGTCATGTTTATGATAGCTACTGAACTGACCTGAACTTTATTTACTCTCAGGCCGTAAACCATGGCATATGAGGTACATAATACAATGATACATATATTTTGACAAGATGGCAAACGTATAAGTATTTCACATAAATTAATAAACAAATAAATAAATAAATATATATATATATATATATATATATATATATATATATATATATATATATATATATATATATATATATATATATTATTATTATTATTATTATTATTATGTGTGTATGTATGTATACATACATACATACATACATACATACATACATACATACATACATACATACATACATAAAATACATATCCATGCAGGTATTTTAGCCGGGGGACTTAAAAGTATTCATAATAAATTTACAGAAAATTGACAATTTACGAAGGACACCGGTTTTCTTGCTGTTGAAGATATTATGAAATTTATATGTATTAGGTTTTCATTGACAGTATTATGGTAAGTAAATAGTTCTGGATTCTTTAAAAATGGGCATTTCAGTATATAGTGGAACTCGTCTTCGATGTCGTTACTGTTGCAGAGCGGACATATTCTATCATGTAGTGGTATTCGTGTCCATCTACCGGTGTTAATGCGGAGATTATGGTTTGAGAGTCTAAAACGTAATAATGGACACCAATGTTTTTTCTCAAGTGATGTTAAATATGTCTTAAATGTAACACAATGTAATTTGTAGCTTTTTGCGGAATTATCGATATGACTGTACCATGTTTTTAGGAACTGATATGTAAGTTTTAAAGAAATAAATTCTTTAAAAAGTGTAGCACTTGCAATTATATTACATTGTGACATCCATATATATGTACAACCAATGTTATTCAATATTGATTTTACAAAGTCTATCCATTTATGTTTGTAAATATTATTTTTGTAGTCATTCAATAGCAATCTATAAAGAAATAATGATAACTTGGACTGCTTCCCTGTAATTAGTCTGAACCAAAAGGTAATCATCCTTAGCTTTAGAGTTATTATTACTGGGAAACGTCCAAGTTCTCCATACAGCATGTACAACGGTGTAGTATTCCTCACTGGTAACAGTAGTTTAAAAAAAGTATTATACAGTTTACTTTCGAAACCCCATGTTTTGCATCCGTATATACTGATTGGTATAACCATGCAATTAAATAATTTAAGCTGACAGTGAATAGGTATATTACAGCGTTCTGCTTGTTTGATTGTCGTCATTTTGGATATCATTACACAAAAAACTAAACTATTGCTTAACTGTTTTGTTTTGTTTTTTGTTGTTGGTTTTGTTTTGTTTTTTGTACGCTGGACAGCATTCAGTGTAAAGTTGCTATGGATATGTTTTTGTTTGATGACTATGAATGCATACGTTAGTTATGGAGTGTCACCGTAGTAGATCTGTTTAAATGCCAATAAACGTAGTGCCGTGACTTTGATTAATTTGCATCTAATTTGCAAACTTATCAAATATATAAAATGTATATAACAATTACTAATAAACATTTGTTATAAACACAGTTTTATATCGAACAATATATTCTTTTTTTCACAAACTGTCTTGGATTGACATTTGTATTCAAATTAAATTTAGCAATACCACGTTTGTCACAAACAAGAAACATGTAAGTAATAATAGCTTGTGTGAAGATGCATTTCTTTCAAAACAAGACATCTGAACTACCAATCGCCCTACCCCCTTCCCTTAATGTGTATCTCCTTCGTTTTGTTGTTTTTTTCAACTTATTTTCGAGCTTATATCCAATAAAGGTTCAAACATGTTGTCCTGGGCACACACCTCAGCTATCTGGGCTGTCTGTCCAGGACAGTGGGTTAGTTGGTAGTTGGTAGTGGTTAGTGAGAGAGAAGATGGTGTACATATCAGCCTTTTGTCCGATGGCTTAATCACGACAAAAGGCTGATATGTACACCATCTTCTCCATACATTCTTCTTCTTTCTGTTTTTTTTTTTGTCTTCCCATTTCGTTTAATTTAATTATATGATATATATTACCTGACGGGTTATTTTTACAAAACACATTTTATATTCCATTACTGTATGACATTGTGTACGTGTTGATAACACATTTTATATTCCATTACTGTATGACATTGTGTACGTGTTGATAACACATTTTATATTCTATTACTGTATAACACTGTGTACGTGTTGATAACACATTTTATATTCCATTACTGTATAACATCGTGTACGTGTTGATAACACATTTTATATTATATTACTGTATAACATCGTGTACGTGTTGATAACACATTTTATATTCCATTATTGTATAACATCGTGTACGTGTTGATAACACATTTTATATTCCATTACTGTATAACATCGTGTACGTGTTGATAACACATTTTATATTCCATTATTGTATAACATCGTGTACGTGTTGATAACACATTTTATATTCCATTACTGTATAACATCGTGTACGTGTTGATAACACATTTTATATTCCATTACTGTATAACATCGTGTACGTGTTGATAACACATTTTATATTCCATTACTGTATAACATCGTGTACGTGTTGATAACACATTTTATATTCCATTATTGTATAACATCGTGTACGTGTTGATAACACATTTTATATTCCATTATTGTATAACATCGTGTACGTGTTGATAACACATTTTATATTCCATTATTGTATAACATCGTGTACGTGTTGATAACACATTTTATATTCCATTACTGTATAACATCGTGTACGTGTTGATAACACATTTTATATTCTATTACTGTATAACACTGTGTACGTGTTGATAACACATTTTATATTCCATTATTGTATAACATCGTGTACGTGTTGATAACACATTTTATATTCCATTACTGTATAACATCGTATACGTGTTGATAACACATTTTATATTCCAAACTTATAACTTATATTGCTTACAAACTCATAAAGGATACTCCCCGAGTGTTTTGTGGTCATACAGACATTCATTCTGTTGAATAACCAGTGTGTTTCAGAATTCACAAACTAAGCCTGCTTACAAACTCATAAAGGATACTCACCGAGTGTTTTGTGATATGATAATGTATCAGCACGAATTGATGAAAGTAAGAAATCCGAAGCTTGCCGATAATTTTTATACTTTTATCAACGAGTGCTGGTAAATTATTATTTTATTATTTAACTTTTTAAATAATTTTTCATAACAGATCTAATGTTTAGAATTAAATATATAAATGTGAAATGTATACACAAAATACTTACAACAATATCAATACTAGTTCTGGCTTTAAACAAAATCCTAAACACAGTGTTCAAAATACAAAAAGTCCACCCCGACAATATATGGACATTATAATTTAAAAAATCTATACAGTAGAACTTCGTTAACTCGATCTTTGTAAACTCATTACCCCAGGAAATCAGGAGATCCAGAAATAGTTCCACGACATCATTTTCATCAAAAGGCTAGGTTCAACTCAGTCCATCATTATCTCAATATTGAGCCATTTTGTTCGTTACCCTTCAACATCGAGATAACAACGTTTGACTGCATATATATAATTAATCTTTAAATAAATTGTGGCATATATACCAGAATTTTACAAACTTATCATAATTGCAACAAGAGAAAGCCAGGCTTTTTGTTACATTATAATATGGATTCAGCTCCTTTTGTATTCATGTAATATCTGGGATAAAACCCGACTTTTAAATATTAATGGTTTAGTTATTAATATAATAGCATTAATAGGATCAATGTTGCTGTTACATTATGATATCACAAGCCATTAGCATTCTTTTCATTTGCGACAGTTGTAAACAATATCAGTAATGTGGGTTGAATGTCTTTATATTTGGCAGCGATAGACTCGTTAACTAGCAAAACGGAAGTGGCGTGACGTCACTAATGATAGGTTTATGTTGTCAGTGTTTATGGATGGAACATTTCTATAGCTACAACGTGATGCAGGAAACAAAAAAATTACCAAATAAACAAATACATAAATAATGCATTTCTAAACAAGATAAAGAATCGGAAAGAAACAGAAAGAAAACACGTTCACAAGAAATCAAGTGGTAAACAATGATGACATGACAGTACTAAATGAGTCGATACTTGCCATTTTGGGTAACTGATTCTCACTGCAACGATTTTTGATCCTGGCTATTATATGGTGTACATCTCCGGGATCAAGTGTATAGTTTTTACTCTTGAATTGGCAAAAGAATTATTTATGATCTAAAATAAGGTCTACCGTATGTAGTATCCAGTTTTGGAAAATTAGTCACATGATGTTTTCATATATTTAACAGTGTTTATATACTTAATAGTATTTATATATTTATTTTGGTTTATTGAGATATTAGACTGTCAGTGTTGAACAAATGTCTGCCTGCATGTCTAACTCTGTGTGTGTGTGTGTGTGTGTGTGTGTGTGTGTGTCTCTCTCTCTCTCTCTCTCTCTCTCTCTCTCTGCCCCTTCCCACTCACTCACTCACTCTCTGTCTCTGTCTCTCTGTCTCTCTCTCTCTCTCTCTCTCTCTCTCTCTCTCTCTCTCTCTCTCTCTCTCCCCACTCACTCACTCTCTCTTTCTCTGTGTGTCTCTCTCTGTGTCTCTCTGTGTGTGTGTCGTCTCTCTCTCTCTCTCTCTCTCTCTCTCTCTCTCTCTGCCTGTCTCCCTCTGTCTCTCTATGTCTGTCTCTCTCTGTCTGTCTGTCTCTCTCTGTCCCTCTCTCTGTCCCTCTCTCTATGTGTGTCTCTCTCTCTCTCTGTCTCTGTCTCTGTCTCTGTCTGTCTGTCTGTCTCTCTCTCTCTCTCTCTCTCTCTCTCTCTCTCTCTCTCTCTCTCTCTCTCTCTCTCTCTCTCTCTCTCTCTCTCTCTCTCTCTCTCTCTCTCGTCAAATTTCCCAGCCGTCCATTATGCTAACAACCCCTGCAATTGCACGGCACCTTTTTGCTTTGGCCTATATTAGAATTTTGTCCACTGCTTGTGTTTTTGCCGTGGATGTTTTCTTAGTTGCAGGAATTATACTAATATCATACGTGAATAGGGACTGTTTCATAATTACTTTACAGAGTAGCGATCGAGCCATGAAATAAGGGACGTTATAGTAAGGTATTATATACATTTGTGAAGAACACTTCAAAAGCGTTAATACCTTCTTGTGTTTTCAAGTCGTCCATATCTTAGGAATACAAATAACGTAGTATCCTCGCCAGAAGTATTTGTTTCATTTCTAATATATAATAATAAGAGTAATTTATTTGTGAAAAAAAAAATGTATTTTACAATATAAAACAATGGTACAACAAAACTACAAAATGAATTTAAAAAATAACAAATATTAAACTACTACTACCCATAATATTAGTGATTATTATTATTATTATTATTATAATTATTATTATTATAATGGTAATTTCCCAGTGGCTAAATGGGGACCTGATGATTGACACTGCGCATCAAAATCTAACAACATTAAAATGGTAATTTCCTAGTGGCTAAAAGGGGACCTGATGATTGATACTGCGCATCAAAATGTAACAACATTAAAATGGTAATTTGGACCTGATGATTGATACTGCGCATCAAAATGTAACAACATTAAAATGGTAATTTCCCAGTGGCTGAACGTGGACCTGTGTTTCATACACTCCTAATGTTCGTGGTTGAAATGGAATCATGTATGAATCTGAATGACAAAATCGTATTAAGTGATCAATTCAAATATTTGCACAAGGCAGAGTCGAAAGAATGTTTTAAGCAAAGTCTTCATTGTTTCTACAATCCACTACCAGGTGCTCGTCCGTTGGAGGACCGCCACTCCCCTAGGATATCCGTAACAGGATATTTCATCCCTCCTCTACTCTCAAGACTAGTTTGTAAAACCTCAAACTTGCACAGGATAGAGCTCAATGTAAGTTTTTTTTTTTTACTTCAGTGATGGCTTGCATTCACGAATCACTGTAAAAACTGTTCGTGAAAGCACGCATGCAACACATGAAAGCACGCATGTAGCCGATGACAGCATGCATGTAGCAGATGAAAGCATGCATGTCGAATTTGCAAAATAAAAGCGAGCAATGTTGTTTCGGGCTATTAAATGACCGCCTGAATTCATGAAGTGCAGCTGTAGACATTACAAGGTCTAACGATCTGCTGGTTTACCTAACAAACAGCAAACACAAATATTTGGTCTAAAACTTTATGTTTAACTTGTCCACAACGACTAAATAGCTGTTTGAATAAAGTACCTTTTGTACTTCAGTACTTTATTCAAACAGCTATTTCGTCGTTATACAGACACATCCCACTTGTTATCAATGCATTAGTAACCATAATGCAGAAGAAAACACTTCGTTCATTTGTCCACGTAACGCTAGCTTTTAATAATATTGTCAAAACGTTTATGGTAGTAAGCGTCACATGAATAGGAGCGTACCCAAACTGACCTGCAGGTCAGCTGTCATTGGATCCTACCTTCAACTGTTAGAGAGTCTGCCAGAAAGGTGCTATGGTGAAATGCATACAAATATATTTTATTGTTATTGGAATATATCCACAAAACCTTGGCAAATATCTTACAAATTGAATATTAAGAAACAACTATGAAATAAAAAAGAACAGACGTACATACCTTGAATATTAGTAAAATGTTCTTGGTTGTGAACAGAAAGTATAACGAAGACACAACCAATGCAAGGTTTCCTCAGTGATTTATTCAGCGGATCAAGAGTCTTCGCATGTGTATCAGCAGGAAACGGCGCACTGCGGGGGTTTCACGTCCTTTAATACGCACAGTGCGTGTCTGTCATTGGTCCGAGTTTTACACTTACCATTTGGGTGTGGTCGTTAAAACTGTTGCATCATTTGCTTCAACAGACTAGTCGCTATACATGTTTATCATTTTATGGGGCTATGGGTAGGGTTTCCAAAGCGAGAGAGAGAGAGAGAGAGAGAGAGAGAGAGAGAGAGAGAGAGAGAGAGAGAGAGAGAGAGAGAGAGAGAGAGAGAGAGAGAGAGAGAGAGAGAGAGAGAGAGAGAGAGAGAGAGAGACAGACAGACAGACAGACAGACAGACAGACAAAGAAACAGAGACAGATAGAAACAACGACGGAGATCCCTGAGAGAGACAGAGGCAGATTGTTTCATGTTGTTGTTGTTGTTTTTCGAATAAGCTGTTTATACCAACAACTGATGTGTGAAAACCACATTTTTTACGGATTGCGAATAAGGTTTTGAAACATAAATATTGTATTCGAACAAAAACCAACAACAAAAAACAACACCTACACACAATGAAAAACTCTATTTGTTATATTATAATATGTATCCTAATTTCTGAAAAAGAAAAAAGTAAATGAAATAAATTGGCGATTGAAATCACATGACGGCATAATATATTTGTTTTGTTGAACTAGGCGACCTTTTTCAGAAATTTACTTGCCCATGGACTTTATAAAATAATGCTTATTCAAATTTAAGCTTTATTTAAGTTAACGTAATATTTATTTAATGCTGCTGCTGTAAAAACCTACTCAGTAAAGCGATCGTCCAAATATTCAAAGGGTGTGACCGGCCTCGGTGGCGTCGTGGCAGGCCATCAGTCTACAGGCTAGTAGGTACTGGGTTCGGATCCCAGTCGAGGCATGGAATTTTTAATCCAGATACCTTCTCCAAACCCTGAGTGAGTGCTCCGCAAGGCTCAGTGGGTAGGTGTAAACCACTTGCACCGACCAGTGATCCATAACTGGTTCAACAAAAGCCATGGTTTGTGCTATCCTGCCTGTGGGAAGCGCAAATAAAATATCCCTTGCTGCTAATCGGAAAGAGTAGCCCATGTAGTGGCGACAGCGGGTTTTCCTCTCCAAATCTGTGTGGTCCTTAACCATATGTCTTACGCCATATAACCGTAAATAAAATGTGTTGAGTGCGTCGTTAAATAAAACATTTCTTTCTTTTCTTTCGTTGAACTAGGCGACCTTTTTCAGAAATTTACTTCACCATGGACTTCATAAAAATAATGCTTATTCAAATTTAAGCTTTATTTAAGTTAACGTAATATTTATTTAATACTGCTGCTGTAAAAACCTACTCAGTCCAAATATTCAAAGAGCGGAACGTAGCCCTGTGGTAAAGCGCTCGATTGATGCGCGGTCGGTTTAGGATCGAACCCTGTCGGTGGGCCTATTGGGCTATTTCTCGATCTAACCAGTGCACCACGACTGGTATATCAAAGACCGTGGACTCTGTGGAATATCGATGTCATAAACACATTTGCTATTTGGTTTTATTAACCCTGTTAGCAACGTGTTGCTGGCAATGGGTTGTTTGTTCACAAGCCAACAAGACCTGTATACCAGAGCGTAACGTTTTCATGACAAATAGTATAAAATCGTGTAGCGTAGCGAAGCGATTTTGTACTAAATTTGTGACTGTTATACATCGATAAAGTCGCAAAACCAAAATGAAGAATATATTTATAATTACAAACAGCATGACTTATTTATTTAAAATTACACATAATTCATAAGTCAGTTTCCAACGTTCCTCCCATTATCTGCTTTACGTAATCACGTCACATTTTATAAAGTGTTAGTAGAACTTTCAAAGTTTAGTTTGTATAACACATTGATCATGTATATATGTTTAATAAAATATACTAAAGTAGAAAATTACCGTTTTCACTTTTTAATTTTAGGTGTTAAAATCGACAAATTCAAATAAATATTATTTCGTTTGGAAAGGGTAAAGTTAGTTTGTTTTGTTTAACGACATCAGTGTTAGAGCATATTGATTTAATAATCATCTGCTCTTGGATGTCAAACGTTTGGTAATTTTGACTTATAATCTAAGAGCGGAAACGGGCGCACGTGCAGGGGGGGGGGGGGGTATTGGGGGTCGAAACCCTACCTGCCCAAGATAAAAAAAATAAATAAAATATATGGGGTTTTTTTGTCTGGGGGAGCATGGCCCCCATATAAACTTCGCTCAAAGCAGTCTATAACCCCCAACCCCGTTGAAATCCCTGCACACGCGCCTTGGAAACCCGCTACATTTATTTTTTATTTTTTTATTATTGTTTTTTTTTAGCAAGGGATCATTTACATGTAGCATCCCACAGACAGGATATCACATGCCATGGCCTTTTATATACCAGTCATGGCGCACTGGCTGGAACAATCCCGCCGGTGGGGATCGATCCTAGACCGACCGCGCATTAAAAAAAAAAAAACCCACCTTTTTTTGGTGTAAATAATAAATAAAAATAACATATAGTCTTAATAAATGTTACGTATATCGAACATAGCGCCCTCTTCCTCTACCCCTAGAGCGTTACGTAATTATTAACACCCCCTTACATGTAACGCGTATGCCAACCGCTGGTCACTGTCAAAATTTCAAAATCCCCCACCGACCCCTGGCAAGGTACTGTACCATACCTCTGTGGATATAAATATATGTTGGAGGTATGAGACGACCCCTCAATCAAGACAGTTAAATTTGTTCAAAATCACGTGAGAAGCTCAGCGCCTGCGCAAATCAAGTAAATTCCCAGTTCTACTGGCGTCCCGCTAATTGAAGAAAAACACGCTGGCCATTGGGTTTGCAGTTGACCTAGGTAATGTAGATAAGCGAGCATTGCGAAACTATAGCGATGTGGTGAGCCTTTTATGTACCAAACAGAACTGGATCATCTATTCTAAATGCTTAAATAATAAAACTATTCCAGACACTGCAGCTTCACGTATATACTATTCAGGTCAGAATTTAATGTCATGATGTGGTCAACAACTGGCATATCAAATTCCCTGGTATGTGTTGTCCTGTCTGTGTGGAAGTGCGTACAGAGAGACGATGGAGTGTATAGCATATCTTTGATGCAGATAGTGAATAGTTGATGTATATAGCGAATGGTTGATGTATATAGCGAATGGTTGATGTATATAGCGTATACGTAATACACTGATGCACTGATACGTGACACACTGATATACCTGATGCAATTAGCATATACCGCATGTACATATTGTGTGCGTGGTGTACCTGGTGAATATATCATGTACACAGCGTGAGTTTGAAGTATACATGATGCACTGATATACCTGATGCAATTAGCATATACCGCATGTACATATTGTGTGCTTGGTGTACCTGGTGAATATAGCATGTACACAGCGTGAGTTTGAAGTATACATGATGCACTGATATACCTGATGCAATTAGCATATACCGCATGTACATATTGTGTGCTTGGTGTACCTGGTGAATATAGCATGTACACAGCGTGAGTTTGAAGTATACATGATGCACTGCTATGCCTAATGCAATTAGCATATACCGCATGTACATATTGTGTGCGTGGTGTACCTGGTGAATATAGCATGTACACAGCGTGAGTTTGAAGTATACATGATGCACTGCTATGCCTAATGCAATTAGCATATACCCCATGTACATATTGTGTGCGTGGTGTACCTGGTGAATATAGCATGTACACAGCGTGAGTATGAAGTATACATGATGCACTGATATACCTGATGCAATTAGCATATACCCCATGTACATATTGTGTGCGTGGTGTACCTGGTGAATATATCATGTACACAGCGTGAGTGTGAAGTATACATGATGCACTGCTATGCCTAATGCAATTAGCATATACCCCATGTACATATTGTGTGCTTGGTGTACCTGGTGAATATAGCATGTACACAGCTGAGTTTGAAGTATACATGATGCACTGATATACCTGATGCAATTAGCATATACCCCATGTACATATTGTGTGCTTGGTGTACCTGGTGAATATAGCATGTACACAGCGTGAGTTTGAAGTATACATAACGCATGCTTCATATACATAAGATATGATTCATTAACATATAGTATTCTTGATGCAAATAGCGTATGTCTGATGGACATAGATAATACTTGATATACGTAGCTCATGGTTGATGTACATGACGTTTACATGATATTCATAATATGTTCGTGAGGTGCATAGCGTATGTTTGATGTGCATAGCGTATACTTGATGTGCATGGCGTATACTTGATGTGCATAGCGTATACTTGATGTGCATAGAGTATGCCTGGTGTACATTGCGTATACTTGATGTACATAGCGTATACGTGATGTACATAGCGTATACTTGATGTGCATGGCGTATACTTGATGTGCATGGCGTATACTTAATGTGCATGGCATATACTTGATGTGCATAAAGTATGCCTGGTGTACATTGTGTATACTTGATGTACAAAGCGTATCCTTGATTTTGATAAAGTATGGTTGCTGTACATGGTGTGTACTTGTCGTACATACACGATGTATTCAGTGTATACTCCATGTGCATATCATATACTTGATGAACATAGCATATAGTTGATTTACCCAGCGCATGCTTTATGCACATAGCGTATATGTGAAGTACATAGCGTATGCTTGGTGTATCTAACGTATGATTGTTTTATATAGTGTATACTTGATGTACATAGGGCATATTTAAATAAATTAGCGTATACTTGAAGTACCTAACGTATGTTCGATGGACATAGTATCTGCATAATGAAATAAGCATACTTGATAGAAATAGCATATGTGTTACGCATATACTTGACTAGTGTTGCACATACTTGAATCATGTACATAGAGTATGTTGGGTGTTCACTGTGTGTACTTGATGTGCATACTGTATACTTGATGTACATGACATATGGTTCATGTACGTAGCGTGTCGTTGGTATACATAATGTATATTTGAAGTAAATAGCTAATCCTTAAAGGGACATTCCTGAGTTTACTTCACTTTTTAAGATGTTATCGACTAACAAAGACTTTTAACGATTGTAATTGCATATCTGTGACGGAACATGCTCTTAAATTTGTTTTCGCCTGTGGCGATTTTAATTGTGTTAGAGGGCCGTGTGCAGTTTAATTGCACTTAGCTAGCTGGGCAACTTGTTACGTAATACTTCGCGCGATCGGGCATTCCAATATGCACTTAGTCCAGCTGTGGAGGCCATGTGGCGAGTAGTTACGTAATACCTCTGCGAGTGCGGTTTTTACAACCGTGATTTGGCGACGATGGCGTCAGTAAGTCTGACGATCAGAGAGAAATATACCGACGCTAGTAGAGGTGAAATATCACATGATAGGGGGAGGTACCGCCTTGTACCCCCAGGCCAATTCTGATTTTATAATAAATAGCTAGTTTTTAGAGATATCGAGGAGAACCAGAATAGGAAGGCTCCCAGGGAACGTAGTCCGTTGGACTTTGGTAAATATCATTTCTGCTCTGTGTATAACCTTGATGTGATTGATGTGACTTTAAATATTTTAATACTGTATTATACCAATATTCTTTAGACAGTGTCTTCGGTCATCTGACGAAGTAAATCGTAGACTTTTTGTTCTAACATTATACGAGTATTTGGTAATATAAAGCTTAGCCAGTCATCCTAGCGGACCTAGGTAAACTGTAGGTTATTGTCTTTATTGTGATAGGTACCAGTATTAATTCTGTGTTACAAGGTTACTGAATGAGTAGTTAGGGGTAATTAAAAATTAACCCGTTAGGAATAGAGCTGTAATTCCTTTATTAATTAAGTTCCCCTGGAAGCGTTCCTAAATTATCACACGTTACTGAACGAGTAGTAAGGTTTAATTAAAAATTAACCAGTTAGGAATGGTGTTGTAATTCCTTTATTAATTAACTTCTCCTGGAAGCGTTTCTCAATTATCACACGTGTGGGTGTGGTGTAACGGTGAAGTGATTCGCATATTGTGTAACTAGACACCTAGAAATTAACTAATTAAGTGATCAGTTCTGGGTTGTTATTATTGTTGTTATTAATTAACTACTACGGCTGTACATTTGTCAGCGTAGATTAATACAGATTCCAAAGTGTATTGTGTTTTTGTTGTGTTTCTAGTGAGCTAAACGTGCTATAAATATATATACTTTATATAAGATCGTATCTCTGATCATACCTAGAGACGAGCCATACTAGGGTTTAACAGCCTGTTACAGAGAGATCTAATAGATATACAGTTAGGAGAGATATTTTGATAATCGTGTTTTATTCAGTTACGGGAATTATAGAATCCCCGTGACATTCACATTCCACACTAAACTTAAAGGCACTCTGTCACGGATGGTTGACCTAATAAAGTATTACCTTCAAATATATACATTTGATTTGTCGCTAAAAGTACTTTATTTACCATCTACATAACTACCATAACCCACTAATTACTGATATTTTGTAAAAATAATTGAATTCTCTCAACGGTCCATAATTCAGGAAAAAATAACGGCTATTTGGAGCGAAGAGGTGTGACGTATTAGTTTTGTAGTCACGTGATGGGCAACCCCCGAATAACTGCAATGTCAAAACGATTTGCCAAGCTCGTGTAACGAGAACGCTTGACCGTCCTATGCGACGTATGGTAAATCAAAAGAAAAACAATGAAAATAAGTTATACAAAATATATAAACATGTACAGAATGATAATAAGCTTATACATTAATTTATTTTAGCAACAGAAACATTTTAAACGGCGACGATCCGACTAGTTAGGCCTTTGCATGTACAGATAAATGTATCGTTTGTTGTTCGCGGAAAAATCTAAAAATTTGACAAACTGAAAAATTAATGCGGTGTTTAGGCATTCATTTTTCAGTTTGTCAAATTTATTATTATATAAACTATGTCATAACCCCATGGGTAATTACAGCTGGTTTGGAATAGGAATTTTTACATGTTTAAAGAATACTGTCATGTCATGTCATAGGGCTTTACGTGCACATTCAGAGCAAGCTGTTGTAGCGCACGCCTGTCGTGGGCGAAAGAGCCGGTGTCGCGAAATATATTCGCCCCCCTAGAAAATCGCCGGCCGGCGGATTTATTTCTCGCCCCCCCCCCCCCCCCCCCCCCCTATATAATGTGTTATATATAGGACGATGATCTATTTCTACCATAGTCCATACGCATACAAATTATGTGCTGTCTTTAATAGTCATCGAAAAAAGAGAGAAATATCCTTATTTATTACATATCCATTCAATCTTAGTATAGTAATAAAGACCATTCCGATCCGTGCAATTAAAAAATCTTTTATTGAACATATGTCCAATAAAAGCCTGAACTATTTTTGGGGAATCCCCCATATTATTGTTTGAGAGTTAGCTCCCTTGAATGTTTATTATTATTTTATTAATTTTAAAATAAATAAATAAACTAAAGAAGGTATGTAATAAATACAGAACTTCACATACGTTTTTTTCGTTCCTATTTATTGCACTTGTTTATTGTGCGCAAGAATATATACCACTCGACCGCTACGCGGTCTCGTGCTATATATTATTCTTGCGCACAATAAACTCGTGTAATAAATAGGAATGAAAAAAAACGTATGTGAAGTTCTGTGTATATATTACACTTTTTGGAAACAGTTCTCAAGCGAATTACTCTCTAATTATACTTATACATGTACGCTGTAAAATATCATCTAAGAACATCATTTTAGTAGCGTTATAACAGATATAAAATGTTTAGTACCACCACATTAAGACAGGTGTTTACTGTTTGCAGAAAGGAAACAAACAATTCTTGAAAAAGTATCTAGCTATAAACTTTCATTATATTTGCTTACACATATTTGACAATTCAAATGCATAATTAATAGGCTACATTATTCCAGTAACTGAAGTTGGATGTGTGCGTGTGTATGTGCGTGTGTTTATCTTTGCGAGGGTCTGTATCATATGTGTATATGTATGTATATGTGCGTGTGTGTGTCTATGTATGTGTGTGTGCGCGTGTGTGGCATGCTCACGTGTATAAAGCATAACAGTGATATAAATATGTTCAACAATAATTTACCTGAATATTGTTCATTAAATGACAGAATAACTAAAAATGAGTAAGGGGCGAATATTTTATGGGGGTGATTCTATTTCGTGGGTCGGGGCGATTCTATTTCAAGGGGGGAGGTTTTATTTCGAAATAGATTCGCCGGGGGGCGAAAATGTTACGGGGGCGATTCTATTTCGTGACACCGACCTTGGCCGGCTCTTCCGTCCATGACAGGAAAGGTGGGGGGGGGGGGGGGGGGGACCGCTGCACTGACAGGTACAAGGGAGCACCAGCAGCCCGATCAAATCGGTAGCAGGCGGGTGGGGGTGGTGGTGGTGCTATGGAATTTGAATGGAGCCGTTAATGCCAAAGAGAAAGTGGTGCGCAATTTTGTTGAGGAAATTTTGGCGTAATTTTGAACGGTCGGTCGAAAGGTAAATGGCCGAGCTAATATAGGTTTTTATATTAGTGAATCGAGACTAGCTCGTTAATTTTAGACCTTTACGATGCTGTGGTGTCTCCCTAGGTTGCCCATCGGGCCCTTATAAAGGGCCTGACCGCTTCTGGTCGAGGCATCACCAAGTAAAGAATACTGTGAACTAGACGGTGTTTATATACGAAGTGGCTATATATATACGACGGCCGTGTATATGGCCTCCGCTAACGAGGGCTGCCTATAAACATAGCAAACATGTATATAGGCGGTAAATAAGTATTTGATTGATCCATATTGCCGAACCACATGGAACAAGAGGAATACATACCAAGTACAAACAGGGGAATGGGTTCGGGTAAATTATTTACATGCTTATATGCCACTAGAGCTTCAATGGGGGTTGAACATGAATCTAGCGGACCCTTTTGTGTACGTTTTCCATAGACACCTACCCAGTGTTTCTGCCGGAAAGAATTTTTTGGTACCGTATGGCGCTATGAAATTAAATATTTACGATGTGTTTGTTGAATGCAACAGCAGTCGATAGGGGGTATGAGGGGCCTCCCCCAGAAATAATATGGGTTCGGTGTAGGGTTAGGGTTATGAAAATCACACAGTAATAATAAAGAGTCATTAATTTTGTCAAAAGGTTAACTTAAAAAATTTAAATACGATTATTTACTTCTGAGATTATCTGAAAAAGAAAATAAATATACACCAACTACGGACAGTACACTAACTAACAGCGGGGGCTTGTAACTGGAAACAGTCGGAAGGAAACGTGTTATCTGTTTTCGAACCGTCAATGTGCCATTATTGTTACAGATAAGCATAATTAATAACTATGATTCGGTAACAGTACTAACAGTTTAGCTAGTTTAGCAGATCGGTACGGTTAGTGACTTAAATATGACGGCATTCTCAGAAGTATTATTATTATTTTAAATTATATATTAGCCACGAACAGTATTACATATAGTAGGCCGTTTAATCGTAAACAACTGGAATCAAATTGCAAGTGCGTCACCAACTACACTCGAAGTGGTGACCAATCACACACACACACACACACACACACACACACGGGAGAGGGCACAAGCCATATATCGAAATTTGATAACTGCAAATTAGATTTACATGAGGTCAATTTTATTGACACATTGTAATCAACGTACTAGTAAACAAATAGACAAGGCTTCATTTTGTAGTAACGCAGGACATTATGTTGTGTAGTAAGCAAAAATGATTGTGCCACAATGTTTTTTGTCTGTGCAGGCACATACCCATCTCCTTGTACAGCAATTTTTTTTTTGTGATACATTTTTCGGGGAACATGTCTCGACCCTTCACCGTAAACGTCGCTCGCTTCCGTGTAGACCCCCTCCACGTGCTAAAATCCCTGCACACGCGTCTGCAGTGGTAATACAAATAAATAAATAAATAAATAAAAAAAAAATAATAATAAAAAAAAATCGTGAGTTTATGTTCCAACTATTATTTTATTTCAGCATATTCGCAGGGTTTTTTTTTTGGGGGGGGGGGGGCGGGTTGTCAAGAAATAATATATTTTAAATTATTTTAAAGTCTCTACGGCGGCCGTACACTGTATATACAATTCAAAGGTACTTTACACGGCTGTCGTATATATAGCCTCATCAATACTCTGTTTTGTCGTACGTTTCAGACTCCTAATAAAAAGAGTACAATTTTGAAGAATTAATCTGCTGACAGGTTGTCATGGGATTCCCTTTAAGGGTACCCCAAACTTTGTAGTGGCACAAAACAGAACAAGTGAAACCATTAAAACATTTTCAATTCAATTCACATCATTTATTTCATATATGGATCATATAAAATGGCATAGCATACACTGGACAACATAAGAAGAACATAAAATGGTTACATCAGTAATGATTTTAATCAATATTATATGCATGTAATATGTATACGATATGTACATAGTGTGTATATAATGTGTTGGTTCAAGTCGGTGCAGTGGTAGAGGGTCTGGCAAGTTCATTTTGTCTATGGTTGAACATTGCATAACAGAATTGGCCAACAAAAGTATTTTATTAACACATATGCCTATAGACGACCACACAGTAAACATGAATAAAAATTAAAATAAGGTTACAGTGTTGTTGTAAGAAAGAAATGTTTTATTTAACGACACACTCAACACATTTTATTTACGGTTATATGGCGTCAGACATATGGTTAAGGACCACACAGATTTGAGAGGAAACCCGCTGTCGCCACTACATGGGCTACTCTTCCGATTAGCAGCAACGGATCTTTTATTTGCACTTCCCACAGGCAGGATAGCACAAACCATGGCCTTTGTTGAACCAGTTATGAATCACTGGTCGGTGCAAGTGGTTTACACCTATCAATTGAGCCTTGCGGAGCACTCACTCAGGGTTTGGAGTCGGTATCTGGATTAAAAATCCCATGCCTCGACGTGTTTTTGATCATTCCAATATTTGTACTAGGTTAAATTAAATTTTACTTCGTAAAATAATTTTTTTTTCGTACATACGAAATTATTTGAAGACAAAATCCAATCTGGGCTTCTTATAAATATTAAGATGACCAGAAACACATTAAATATACAGACACTGATATTCTAAACAAGAACATATATTTAATATGTAAATTTAATCATAGAAATATTTTATTAGTCGGAAACATCTTAGTGTAGCAGACTCAGGAATGTCCGTTTAAGACACTATATACTTTGTATTTTCAATAATGAATACAATGTGTCATTCCTACTTTTGCTTTAATATAAGCACTGCAAAGCATCTTATAATATATCAGTGCTAAATATTTCAAATTTTATCTAAAACCAAGGACGCTTTAGATGTGATGTCATTCTAATGTTAGGTACACTATTCAACAAATCAAACAAGTTACATGTCAGAGTGACATCAGGGTACAAACATGAAAAGTAGTGAATTATATAATTATACTAACATAATAACACTGACTGAACTCGAAATATGTATGGCACTCGTCCTTTTGTAGATGTTTTTTCACTCGTCCTTTTGTAGATGGGTTTTTTAACTCGTCCTTTTGTAGATGGTTTTTTCAACTCGTCCTTTTGTAGATGGTTTTTTCACACGTCCTTTTGTAGATGTTTTTTGATACTTGCCTTAAGAAAATCAATCATTGGAGCTCTCTAAATGTCTTTCTATGCATTGATTTTCTCCAGATGTCAGAAAAAACACATCTATGAAAGGACTCGTGCCAGAAAAGCTATTTTCAATAAATTTTTATAAAAACTGAAAGTTTTTATTGAAAATCAAAAGATACTGGTTACATAATGCCATCCCCTGATATTTCACTACAACTTAGCAGAAAAGTATGTGGTCTAAGTATAATTAGAATACTAATGCTTAATAAGATGTAAAAAAAAATTCAGGATGTCCTTGTATAATTAATTTTACAGAGGTAACAAAATAGTTTGTCAAAGAAAATTATCATTTTGTTGTTTTACCATTACGAAAATATTACATTTTGTTTAGAATGACCCACATCTAAACATGGTGGAAAAGTAAAGCAACATTTCAACATTCATTAATTCTGAAGGAAAATGAGCCAATTTGTGGTGCCTTTGTTGTATTCAAGAGATTTGGGATCCAATCCTCGAATCAAAGCGAGCATTCTGAAAAGATGAAATTGAAATATTATAGATGAATTCAAAAGATAGAGTTACTTCCCTTATGTTATTTTGACAAAAGAGGATCGATTTTTTTTTTATGCTTACAAAAATGTCATTTAACAGGAGAAACTGTCTCCCGCACAGTAGAGAAGGAGATTTGATCAAATACCGGGAGACTCTCGCGGAATCCGGGAGGGTTGACAGGTCTGACCAGTATATGAAGCACACCTAATGACTATGACGGGTAAAACACTTCCTAAATACAATGTACCTAACAATGGACAAGTCATCTGTTCACAATTGGTGTTTGCTAATTTTACCACTTCTACTGGGACCGCTAATCTGCCAGGAAGGCGCTTACGCGTAATGGGATTCCCGTGCCGAGCAATCAAACTTCAAGGCCGATCAAAGAAGATGCCCATTGACAGAATCAACTGTACCATTTAACTGAATAAACGATGGGTGAAGCACTTTTTAAAAGTACAGTTAAGTTGGCAATCAATAATTTCTATGCTAACATCCACTTCCCAAAACACACACACACACACACATTGAAAACATCCAGGGCTCACGCTCGGTAGTCAAATTAGCCATTGGCTACTTAAAAAGTTATTTTTACAAAAAATGGCTAATAATATTTGCAGGTGGCTAAAATTTTGGCTAAGCCATTTTCTATCTTCTGATGTGAACAAACGGTTACATATCTACCCAACACCTTAAACATAATAATAATACCAAATATTCAATTAGCGTAATAGCGACCTTGCGACTGGTAACGAAAATGGTGTTATCCACAATACAGCGTAGGCCTTATGATGTTTGCTTATTTTAATAATCACGGTTATTAATTTTAACGGCATGCATTCGACATGTATGTATGACAGCAATGTGATGGTGATTCAATGTATGGAAGATCTGTAACTTGTTATTTTAACTTTGTAAAGTCTTTGAACCAAAGTAATTTAAAAAAAAAACGACAATGCATGTCAATTTGAATACACATTCCAGTTCAGGGCCGAAAGACATGTAGGCTATCCCAAGGGCTGAGTTCAGCCAGACCGAGCAAAAACAAAATGTTCGCTACACTGTTTTGTGTGCTTCACGTTAAACCAAATGGACACGAAGGACACCAATCAAATAGTTGGCAAACATTAGGAAGAACGTTCGTTGGCTGAACTGAGGAGAGCACTCCACGCAAATATATGTCACTCTTCAGTCAGCTGACATACACGTGAAATGAGACATCGTTGCGGACATTAAACAATACGATTACACAGAAGTAAATCTTGATGTAAATTTGTAGAAAAACAATAGTTGTTTGCATCAATGCATACTTAACTGCAGTTTTGTTTATTTACTTTGTCTTTGTTAATTTTGCAACTATGGTCGAGAGCACGCATGCAGATCGCTGGAAATTAACATGCAGTATTTATACAAATTGCAGTTAAACGTACACTGAATTACTTTAAAATAATCATATTTGTTAGATATATATTTGTAAGACTGTGAGGTGACATTTAATAATCTAGCTGGATTTTAAAAAGACCGTAAATTTTAATTTTATTAACGTTTTATTTTTTATTTTTTTAATAAATGGAATATACTGTGAAGCCAGCATTCTTAGCCTAGGTATTTTACAAGCAGAAATCACAAGAAGCATTTAACATGACGCTGAAATTAACAGCAACAAAATGGTGCAAATTATAAAATTGTTAGGGGTGGGGAATTGATGGGTTACTTAACACAAAGGTTTAAAAAAAGCATGATTAGCTGTATGCATGAAATTTAATTAAAAACTTAATTTAAATATTGGATTTGGCAAATTCAACTGAGCCAGACAAAAGGTTATTTTGGGACAGCATGAGAGGGAACTGTGCACATTGGCAGCTGTCAACAGGACACATGGGCAATTTCAAACTGGGAGTGAACTGAAGCCTAAAGTATCTGATGGCTGAGAGAACTGACCACAATCATAAAGAAATTCAAAACAGAACACGCATCAGTTTACTGCATGAGAGTATTTATTAACATAACACACACCACAGGTTCCATTCCACTGAAGACTGCTACATGCTAAGAGATACAAAAGTTCACACTTTTCCGTATACTAAGAGAATATACCACACCCAGTGTACTAACAATGAAGCCAAAGAAAAATCCAACAGAAAACCTGCACAACAAGGGTGCCTTACAAAAGGGACACCAATGTCTGTTCAAAAGAACTATAGGTGTTACTAAAACAAAGTGTCTTAAGCCTGAAGGTGACAACATACCAGTTACCAAGAGACTTAGTCAAGAAGAGTTCAACGCTGTGGTACACCATTGTGATAGACAGTCATACATCGTCAAGGATGCGGATGGAATTCCTAGTGACATCAGACTTCTCTGACCAACACGGATCTCAACTGGAGGTGGTACACAGGCAGGCGAGTTCCTGAAAACAAAAATGGACATGAACGATTCCAAAATTATACACTGTGGTATGCTTTTAAACATGACTAATGAAGACCACAGTCTAGCTTCTCCAGGGTGCACTGGCAAGTACACATGGAATCTAAACTTGTGTCAGAAGTGGGGCCTGTGCATCCGCGCAAGACTGATATGTCAAAAGTGTTCATTCACAAGTAAAAAATACAAACTGTATGAAGAGACAACACAGAATACTAGGAGGGGGCCAAAATCAGCAACGCCAAATGTTGGTGTACATGTTGGGACTACAGAGCACATCTGTCGGTGTTACCAGTTTCCGGAGAATAATGCTGTGTGCTGGGGTCACACCCCCAGCTACCAGCGGAATGCAGAATACTGCCAATGAAGTGGGACGAGTGACAACCAGTCTCAATAAACTTGACATGTCCACACGCAGAGCAGACTCAGTACAACTGAACATTAATAGGGGATTTTTAGCTGACCATCCCATTGCCATAGAAGGAGACTGTCGTACAACAATCCTCTTTCAAGTGGGTGCGGTTCAACACCATTTCAACCGGCTACACAAGCAACTTACACTATGGAGGAAAATGAGACCGGCAAGAAACAAATAATAGGTGTTTATACAGGAAGTAAACTCTGCAAGGCTCGTGAGCTTCAAGCAGCGAGAGAAAATAGAATAATACTCTGCCCCGATCATACAGGTACCTGTACAGCAAATCTCCGGCTTGACGACACAATAGGAGATGAAAAACATTCTGCAGCTCAGTGTTCCAGTGACTTCTCATCAGACGTCTCTCCACTCACGATTGGATTCTTCACGACTGATGGCGATTCCCATGCCATGTCTGGATTACAGTCATCCCAGAGCAGAATATCTAAAGTGAAGATAAAAAAATCTGAGACACACCAGTCATTTATCCGAATCGCAAAGAAAGTTTACAGAAAAGGTGAAGGTTAGTGACAGCATGTTCCCTAGAAACACAAAAGCGGAACGAGACAAGGTTAAAAAAGATTTGCTATCAACTTGAGACGGCGCTGTCACAGTGAATATACATCGGCACATAACCAACTTGCCAGCAACATGAACAAGTTAGTGAGTAAACTGACTTACACCGCTACAAGTATACTAGATTGTGTGACTGGGAAATGTGGAGCAACATGCATTAAACTTTCCTTTGTGTGCTCAGGGGTGAAAAGGGACGATCAAACATGACATTCATGCCTACCAGTATAAAGTTAAATGTTACGGTAGAGGACGAGGCATTGATTAAACAATACATAGACATAAGACTGGGTACACAAAAGTGTGAGAGCGTCAACAGGGCATACAGCAGAATAAATCCAAAAACTGTTATGTACCACAGAAATTTCACCAGCCACATACACAGTGCTGTGCACATGCTGAACAGTGGGTTTTCAAGTTCGGTCATTCAACGATGTACAGCTGTGGGAGCTGGGATACATGACGAAACATTGGTCATATGCCACTTGAAGAGCATCGAGCGGATAGCCAGGAGACATGCGAGTCGTCAACGAACACAGCAATTCCAAGCCAGGAGGGCATCTCTAAGAAGAAAAAGATACAATATGTATGATAGGCTTCATCGGACAATAACATATTAAAAAAACTTATTCGACCCCGAACTGAACTATAACTCTGTCAGCAACAAACTGAACAACTCGGTGAATTCTTTCAGATATATATGTTATAATTTTGTATTTATTTATTTATGTATGTATGTATGTAATTTATGTATGTATGTATGTATGTATGTATGTATTTACTTACCTGAAGTATTATAAAATGCAATCTGGATATATACCATGGCCTGAACATTTCTTTGGAACCATATTTCTACTGTGCTGCCTTTGATTATTGGTTACATGTGGCTCTAGACTGAAGTGGTGTACATTGACACACAAACTGTGGTGACATAAGTGTGAAACATCAAAAGATTTTGGTAAAGTGACTTATTTGACATGAATCATGTATCGAAGCCTGTGAACATTAATTGGCTTGTGTTTATTCTGACCTGGCAGTCTAATATTCATGACACCATATGCCATATTTTTATAATGTCTGATATATCCATTCCATAATACACAATTATTTACATTACTCTGTCTTGTGTTTCTATTAATTTTATGCAAAGTGGTGGCTATCCACAGTGCATTCATGCTATATTTGCTTAATTATTATGTTAATTAGTGCTGATTAAAATATCCACACTTCAACAAAAAAATGTCTAGCCTAGTGTGCCGATGTTCTGAGAACACGAAAGCACATGGCATGTGAAGTTGTACCAATCACAACAAGGTCACGGCCGGGTCAGTGCTATGCATTGGTAAAATAGTGTTTAGGTATCTCACCACTATTGATTATATATTGGTGACAGTACAAACATAAAGCCAAGCACTAACTATATTATTAACAGTAGGTGCTATATACTACCTGACATGAAGAGGAAAGCTTCTGCGACAGGATTTAAGCTAATAAAATTGATAGTTTGCCACCTGCAATTTGAATTATCCAGACTCCTAAGCATATGGGCTAATGGAGGGAAGGCTACTCCCGTTAAATATATGTACCACAGGCATAGTAAACAATGGTCTTGCCTGTAGCTAAGCAGATATGCATCTTTCAGTTTGATATGGCAAAATCAAGAGGCAATGTTACCCTTCCAATATTCCATAATCATACTGTCAAAATTTTGTTTTTTAATACACACAACACAACTCGAATAGCTCAAAATACAAATATATTTCATACTAGCTATGACCAGTTTCTCTCATTTAATTTTCTGCACTTTACTGAAGCAAAACATTGAAGGATTTTTTTTATGATGTCATTAAAGCAGCAGTATCCGGAATATTTTTATTATTTAAGCATATAGAACAGAAAATCCAATTAGGTTTGGTGCATATATGACGCCGCACTCCGCATTGGTTTCACTACCCTGGCTTATCCAGGTTAAAAACAAAGCCAGTATTTCGAAAGTGGGACACTTTTGACGGGCTCCTACCTATCTCGGTTTTCATTGGCTTATCACAAGTGTGGAATTCCACAAGAGATCATGTGAGATTTCGCAATTTTTGAACAAATTTAACTGTGTTGATTGAGGGGTCGTCTTGTATCTCCAAAACATATTTATATACATACAGATATGGTACAACGCCTTTCCAGGGGTCAGTGGGTGGGGGACTTGCCTTGAAATTTTGACAGTGGCCAGCTGTTGGTATACGCATTACATGTAAGGGGGTGTTACTAATTATGTAACCCTCTAGGGGTAGAGGAAGAGGGTACTGTGTTCGATTTACGTAACATTTTTCAAGACTGTTATTTTTATTCATTACTTAGACCTAAAAAGGTGTTTTTTGGAAATGTGTGGTCAGTCTAGGATCGATCCCCATCGGCGGGTATATAAAAGACCATGGTATGTGATATCCTGTCTGTGGGATGGTACATATAAATGATCCCTTGCTGAAAAAAAAAAATGTAGCGGGTTTTCAAGGCGCATGTGCAGGGATTTCAGCGGGGTTGGGGTTATAGACTGTGTTGAGCGACATTTATATGGGGCCATGGTCCCCCAGAAAATACATTTTTTTTAAGCTTGGGCAAGTAAGGGTTTCGACCTCCAATACCCTCCCCCTGCACATGCACCCGATTCCTCTCTAAGATTATATGTCAAAATTACCAAATGTTACATATCCAACAGCAGATGGAAGGAAAGATAGGATATGTTTTATTTAACGACGCACTCAACACATTTTATTTACGGTTGTATGATGTCGGATGATTATTAAATCAATATGCTCTAACTTTCATTCTCGTTAAACACTCCCCCCCCCAACTTTACCCTTTCCAAACGAAAGAATATTTATTTTAATTTGTCAATTTTAACACGTAAAATTAAGAAGTGAAAACGTTCATTGTATACTTTAGTATATTTTATTTTAAAAATATATACATGATTAATGTGTTACTAGTATACAAACTAAACTTTGAAAGTTCTACTAACACTTTATATAATATCAATTCTGAAATAGGAAGGTACGACTGTCGATAATACGTTGTCAAGATCAAACTGGTTTTAACGAAAGACTCTAAAACCGTATTCTCAACCGAACGTTCTTTGTACAGCGCAAGATTTCTCTTTTAATTTTTTTCGACGAACCCTACAATTTGAAATTAGCAAAAGCATGTGTTAACTGAAACTGACAACAGGCTGTCGTTTGTGCTTTGCCGAGCTATGACGGCACAGGCGATGATCTTCGTTCATAGCGAACACACACAAGTTTTTTAAAAGTGCATTTGTGCTTGTATTTCATATTTGTACATGATGTTATAATATGGTAACCAGAGACTGTAACTTTAACTCAGAAATGGATTGAGAAAAAGATACAAACAATGGTTTAGTTACACATCTACACATGTTTAAAACTATGGCTATTTGGTGTCCGTCCCATCATTCTATAAAAATGTTTTTTTTTTTTATATTTTCAATTTGGTTTGACATAAAATGAAAAGAAAAAATGTTTTGAAATAACAAAAAAGCAACCTATATTTGTGTGCAATTTACAAATCAAAAATTAATAACGTGTAGTAAATTTCATAGCATGAAAAAAGGTGCTCCTTCTGGAATATATCCGCATAGTCCAGGCGATAAACACCGTGACCAAACTAATCAATAATTAAGTACAAACATGCAGACATCAAAACTTTTCACCTCAAAACCCCTAAAGTGTTAAGCTTTAAAATACAATTGTATTAAAATGAGTTGAAATGTATTTCTGAGTATCCATCTCTTCAGCAGCCATTAATAACATTACTATGCTAAAAAAATAATAATAATAACCCCCCCCCCACCCCAATTAATAAGATTTAAATTCCTGATTATCTTTTGATTACCCAACCAAATGACACTGAGAGATAATGGAAGGCGTTATTAAGTAAAATATTGTAATTCTGAAAGTTAAGAAATAAACCATTAAAATCAATATCCTACATGTACATCAGTAACAAAGTGTTTTGTAAAAAGATATTTAATTTAAAATAAATATTACCAAAATCCGATTAAGTTTATGAATCAAACCAAGCCATACAATAGTCTTGAAATTAACATATCCCAACGTGCCTGAATTAATAACATTATGTAGAGAAACCAAACAGAAATCCCATCAAAGGGAGATTATTAAGAAATAAAACTCCCTTTCAGTTTGATGACAGTACAGTAGTTAAACAAGTCATTATGGTTAAGACTGGTAGGCACTGGGTTCGTATCTCACTATCAGCTCCAACACCGATAAAAGACCTCTTGCTGCTAACCAGTAAGTTTCAACTTTCTTTTGTATAGTAATCATCGGCTACTGGATGTCAAACTTCTAATAATTCTGACTTAGTCTTCAGAGAAAACCCTCTACATACATGTATTTCCATTAGTAGCACGGGATCTTTGTATGCACTCTCCACAGACAGAACAGCACATACCACGACCTTTGATATTCCAGTTGTGAGGCAATTCCAAGTCATACAAACTTATATTCTAACCATCCATTCACTCAAAAAAAAACCATAAGTCTAAAATTGCTTTTTTTCAGTTTTTTTTTTTAGCAGTGCAAATTAAATACTAGTGTGTGCATATATGATGCCTCATACAAAAAATTAAAGGAAGGAAGGGAGGAAATGTTTTATTTAACAACGAACTCAATACATTTTATTTACGGTCATCTGGCGTCGGACAAAATAGATATTGAGAGGAAACCTGCTGTTGCCACTTCATGGGCTACTCTCTTCAATCAGCAGCAAGGAATCTTTTATATGCACCATCCCACAGACAGCATAGCACATACCACGGCCTTTGATATACCAGTTGTGATGCACTAGCTGGAACCAGAAATAACCCAATGGGCCCACTGACGGGGATCGATCCCTGACTGACCGCGCATCAAGCGAGCGCAGTACCACTCCCAGAAATTAAGGTTTACATGTGAAGAGTTTATTTACAAAATGTGAAAAAATCTCCAATTACGTTATTTTGAGAAAACAAACCGAAGTGTAACATGACGTAGCACATATCACACAAAACAGTTTTAAGATCCTGTTCAATGAGCATAGATCGTGTTTTGATGGAAAGTCTATCGTCATATTGCCAAGTTGTATTAACATCAGTGTACTTTCATTGCTCACTCTAGAATCTGGAAAATGGTATAAAGGGCTCGAAATTAAGAATCTGTCACCTACGGTAATAATATTTAAAAAACATTAACCAACGGTAATTTTGAGCCTGCATACAGCAGGGGTTTTTCAAAGTGACTTTTGTGGCAAATCAACATGACTGAAAGGTTATTTTGCTGTATGTAGCCTGATTTCAAAATCACAAATGTTAAATACTAACAATTAATATGCACCAGGTATATACAGTTTGTAATCTGTGAGGAGCTTTACCCCCCCCCCCCCCCACCCTCCCCAATTTTTTTTATAAATCAGTTGCAGAAAAGTGACCTACAGCAATTTATATCTGAACTATGGCAACTGGGGTCGATGCCACCGTTAAGTTCTAGCTCTGGTATATATTGTATTTTGAAAATGAACTCTTCATGCACCAAAGCACTGATCAAATTTAGTTTTTATTTCATTCGCAAGCTTACCCAGGGTTCTTACACTTAAAAAAAAGACAGAATTCAAGGACATTTTCCAGGACGTTTTCTTTTTTTTCCAGCCTATAAAATGTTCAATCAATAGATGTTTTTATAACAAATTGGTGTCTGAATTTAAGAAAGGTTATGATGACAACAAAAGTAAAGATGCAAAAAAACATAAACCAACAAAATTTGTTACCTAAATTTTCAGTTTGTACATAATAAAATTTAAAGTTTTTTCCAGGACATTCCAGGTCTGGATTTTAAAATCACAAAATTCCAGGACATTTGAGGATTTGCAGGATGCGTAGGAACCATGATACCTTTTGGATAATCTTCCAGCAGCAAGTGTACGTGTCCGAGATGGCAGGGTCCAGTTGCTTCCCTTTGATGTCATCGTCGTCTCCCGGCTCTAGCATGCTCCTTTGACAGCAGGTCACAGTACTTCACACCCTGACATCAACAACAAACAAATAAATAAATAAATAAATAAATAAATAAATATCTCTATTTTAATCAAATCTGTTTTGTTTAACAACACAATTAGAGCACATTGATTTATTAATCATACTCATAGACTACTGGATGTAAAATGTTTGGTAATTTTGACAGTTTTAGAGAGGAAACCAGCTACTTTTTTCCATTAGTAGCATGGGATCTTTTACAGTGTATATATGCACCATCATACAGAAAGGCTAACACATACATGTACGACGGCCTTTGATATACCAGTCATAGTGTACTGGTTGGAATGACAAATAGCCCAATGGGCCCACTGATGAGGGTCGACCCCAGACTGACCGCGCTTCGGACGAGCACTTTACCACTGGACTACATACCGCACTCTCTATGTAATAATGTTCGTAGGTGTTTGCTGTGTCATACATAATTTACATGCACAGGGAATGCATTTGATTCTGAAAAGAGATACATGTATTACAGCTGTTTTTATCTAACCTAATGTTAGGTTACACATTTAAACATTTGTTTAAAGGGTTAAAGCTGTCATTTGCTAAATTACCAAACGATATTTAAAATTGAATTGGGAGATTACATGGCATTTCAAATATGCCAACAAGCTCTTTTGAAAACCATGTTTCATTTATAAGTGTAAAGATAGATTATTTTTTTAAATAATTGTTTAGCTCCATGTAAATAGTTTTTTTTAAGGCGCCAAATTGATTATTAAATTTTTTATGTCCAGGCCTGGTGTATCATTATCTAGTAAATCGGCCATACATAATTAAATGAATATGGTTTTACTAAAAACATTTTTTTTTTTTTTACTAAAAATGTATCTTATTCTTAAGCTACAAATGTATATATTTGATATATAGAAACAAAATTAAATTTCAACTTGTAACAAACCTTTTCCAAAACTTTTTTTGGAGCATCTTGTGCAATGTCCAACTTTAAAAACACGAACAGCTGACTGAAAGAAGAAAATAAATAATAGCAACTACCGGTACTATTTAATAAAAAAAATTCTTTGTGTAATCTTGAAAATAAACCACAAGCCCAATATATTTACATCAACGGCATCATCTAAACTGGAGGAACAATTACAGTTACTATTTTCCAACACAATCAATTGTGGATTTCTATAACTCAAATAGTTCAAAATACAAATATATAATGTTCAGTTTCTTTCATACTAATTACAAACACAACTCAAATAGTTCAAAATACAAATATATAATGTTCAGTTTCATTCATACTAATTACAAACACAACTCAAATAGTTCAAAATACAAATATATAATGTTCAGTTTCTTTAATACCAATTACAAACACAACTCAAATAGTTCAAAATACAAATATATAATGTTCAGTTTCTTTCATACTATTTACAAACACAACTCAAATAGTTCAAAATACAAATATATAATGTTCAATTTCTTTCATACTATTTACAAACACAACTCAAATAGTTCAAAATACAAATATATAATGTTCAATTTCTTTCATACTATTTACAAACACAACTCAAATAGTTCAAAATACAAATATATAATGTTCAATTTCTTTCATACTAATTACAAACACAACTCAAATAGTTCAAAATACAAATATAATATTTTCTTTTATCACAAAAAAAAAAGAAAGAAAAAAAGACCTTGTTTTGTGTTCAGAACAGATGGAAAAAAAACTGTGGCACCCAATGAAATTTAAATTTCTAATTATCTTCTAACTACCCAACTAAACACCTTTTAAAAAATTCAAAAGAGTGAAATGTAATGGAAGCAATAAGGTCTTATTGAGTGAAATATTGAATAAACCATTAAAATCAATAGCCTACATCAGTACCAAAGTGCTTTCTAAATAGATATTTAATTTAAAATCAACACTGCCAAAATTTGAACAAGTTTATTCATAGGCCTACTAGAATTAAATCAACCCATACATACATACAATATTCAATTAACAAATCCTGTGGTACCTGAATTAATAACATTATCAAGAGAAACCAGACAGAAATCCCATCAAAGGGAGATAATTAAGAAATACAATATGCTTTGATGGCTGTACAGTAGTTAAGCAAGTCGTAATGGTTAAAACTGGTAGGTACTGGGTTTGTATCTCACTATCAGCTCCAATACCGATAAAAGACCTCTTGCTGCTAACCAGTAAGTTTCAACTTTCTTTTGTATAGTAATCATCAGCTACTGGATGTCAAACTTCTAATAATTCTGACTTAGTCTTCAGAGAAAACCCTTTACCCTTTCCATTAGTAGCAAGGGATCTTTGTATGCACTCTCCACAGAGGGAACAGCATATACCACAGACTTTGATATACCAGTTGTGAGGCAATTCCAAATCATACAAACTTAAATTTTGTAACAATCCATACCAGTGTTCAGTCCTAACAAAAAAAAAGAGTCTAACATTCTTTTTTACAGTTTTTTTTTTTTAGCAATGCAAATTAAATACTAATGTGTGCATAATATATTATATGATGCCTCATACAAGAAATTAAGGCCTGGATTTTAAAATCACCAATTTCCAGGAAATTCCATGATTTGCAGGACGCATAGGAAGCATGTTACTTTTTGGATAATCTTCCAGCAGTGAGGATTTGCAGGACGCGTAGGAAGCATGTTACCTTTTGGATAGTCATCCAGCAGCAAGGATTTGCAGGACGCGTAGGAAGCATGTTACCTTTTGGATAATCTTCCAGCAGCAGGTGCAGGTGTCCGAGATGGCAGTAGACGGCGGGGTCGAGTTGCTTCCCTTTGATGTCATCGTCCTCTCCCGTCTCTTTAGCATGCTCCTTTAACAGCTGCTCATAGTACTTCACACCCTGACAAAAAACAAACAAATAAATCTCTCTATTTTAATCAAATCTGTTTTGTTTAAGGACACAATTAGAGCATATTGATTTATTAATCATTGATTACTAGATGTAAAGAATTTGGTAATTCTGGCATAGTTTTAGAGAGGAAATCCGCTACATTTTTCCATTAGTAGCAAGGGATCTTTTACGGTGTATATGCACCATCCCATAGAAAGGATAACTCATGCCACGGCCTTTGATATACCAGTTATAGTGTACTGGCTGGGACGAGAACTAGTCAATGGGCCTACTGATGAGGATCGATCCAAGACCGATTGCCCTTCATGTGATCACTTTACCACTGGGCTACATCCCACCCCCTCCGTTTAGTAATGTTGGTAGCTGGTTTCAGCATCATACATAACTTACATGTACAGGGAATGCATTCGATTCTGCAACTGTTTTTATCTCGCCTTCATGTAAAATTCTTTAATCTCATTGGTTGTTTGCCGTTGGACAAATCCCTTATACCCCTGTGGGCAGAGCCAAATTCTCTTATACCCCGTCTATAATTTCCAGTTTCCAGCCACCCCAGTTAATGCTAAAGCAATAATTAGATTATAAATAAATAAAGTTTTTTGTTTTTTTATTAATATCTGTTTCAGACAATTTCATATTACAAACATTTGAAGTTAAAAACTTGTGGTACGGCTCCGTTAATAATTGTTAACAATTATTGTCTGGCGTTATTTTGATTATTTGGCTATATGGTTTAACATGTCGGCAAGATAAATTCGTTGTAGAAGCATCTCTCGTGGTATATGGCCTTCGGCTCGGGGTAAAAGAACACACAGAGGGTACATAAAAAGCCATATACCCCTCGTAATGCTTCTACAACTTATATTATCCAACCTAATCTTAGGTTACACATTTAAATAGGTTTTTTAATTCACCAAATTGCTATTAAATTTTTGATGTCCAGTTTAATCTCTACGTAAGTCCAGGACTGGTGTATCATTATCTGGTAAATCAGCCATACACAATTAAATTAATACAGTTTCACTAAAAACTCTTTTTCTTCACTACAAATATATCTAAAGCTACAAATGTATACATTTGATATAAAGAAACAAAATTAAATTTCAACTTGTAACAAACCTTTTCCAAAACTATTTTTTTCGGAGCATATTGTGCAATGTCCAACTTTAAATACCCGAACAGCAGACTGAAAGAAGAAAATAAATAATAACATTGTACATGTTCCTATTAATACTGAATTAAACATCATGAATCTAATACCATTTTCTCTTTCTTAAGGGCTCAATGGGTAGGTGTAAGGCCACTACAGGGTGTACACTACCAAATCAAATCCCATAGACGACAATAGTAACATATACGGCTAAAACTCCTACCTGCAACGTATCAACCGACATAAACGCCACGGATATAAATACTACCACCCCTTACACTTAAAGTGAATCAGAAAAAAATGGGGGTCAAGCTGCTCGTTTCTGAGATAACGGGTAGTGACTACCCTAGTTTCGCACAAAATTTGAGTACTTTTTTTTACAGGTACCCCATACATGTTTCAAGCACAAGGCTACTTGACACATTGGTACTACCGTAGATGAAATAAAATTGCACATTTATTTTACCCAGATGAAACTATTATTTTTTACAACCAACACACTCACATTTATAACCAATCACAGGACTTGTGGTGTTCACTTCTCTATCAAAAGTTCGGTGCACCTCGAACTTTGACCCAGCCGGAAGTTATTTGGTATTGTACTACCTATACTGATAACATACATTTTTCAAAAAGTGTCCAGCTATGTGTCTTTATGACAACCAGGATCTGGTGTATTCTGACATAAACTGACAACCTCACTGAAACTGTTGTTTCTACAGTGCAACCTATTATAATGTACCCCTCAAAAACCATATATATTACATGTAGTTTTGTACAAATGCAATATGTCATATTAAACAACAAAATGTTTTAAAATAAAACTCCTGAAGATATTTACTTTCAGTTGGGTGTGTGTACTCAGGTATATATGTAGAGACAACAAAGATAGTCAGAGTACCTCTACCCCTTTAAAGAATTCCATTAAAACACATGCACTTGATTGACCCCTAGATTATGAAGACCTTAACAGGCACATCAAAGAAATATCAGTATTAAAAAAATACACTGTCTGAGGAAGGAAACACAAACATGACTGTACCTGTATGAAGTAATGACTTAATGTCCTGAACATTAGTGTTGGGAGGAAATCCTGTATGCTGGGTGTGGGTGTCTTCAAGTTACTAGGTGTGGGAATTTCAAATCCATCGGCCATGCTGATTTTCATAATGAACCATCAAAACCAATGGCAGCCACCAATATTCCTGACTATATTTTATTTATAGCCTACTGTAGTTGGAGGTTTTAATAGTTGTGATATCTGGAATAATCATGCAGCTTTAACACATTTATTTTTGATTAATTACCGAAAAAAACTATTTTTAAATAACAAAATTACCCTAACATCTATTTTCTTGCATTATTTTCTAATCCGGATGAATACAATATGTACATTAGATGTATTCCTACAATCTGTAATCCAGCATTTTATTTAGCTAGTAACATTAGGTAATACAGCTTTAACAATAAAATAAATTATCAACTTAATCCAAGGCAGATAATCAAATCTGAAAAAATTGGTTCTGAATCTAGTATAAACTCAAAATGCTTTTCATGAGAGCTAACTAAGTGATTATTAAGAAACAAAAATGATCTGGAGATCTAAGTATATGTTTAACAACCTTATTGTTATGTACAAATAAGAACAGAAGGCACAATAGTGACAACAAATTTAATTATGTTTTTGGTAAAGTTTTTCTTCAAATTTACTTTAAATTTTGCATAAAACAACAAATTTGTCTAAAATATAACTTAGCACCCTATAAATATGTCAAAATGACAATAAAAATCAACTTCTTTACAAATTTGAGTTTTCAGAATTTCATACATAAAAAATTAACAATGTTAATGGAAACTAAAGACATTAACCCACTATTGGCACATGCTATTTTTAATATAAAAAATAAATTGCTATTAAAATCTTAGTTCAGGTTGCCTATATATAATACCATATTTAAGAGCAGTTGTATATGGCAAGTCAAATACCATGTAAAAAGAAATTATTGAAATCTTTACAGTATGAATTATAGGCCAAAACCAACTTTTCTTCAGTGCTAACTTTGATTCAAACTCCATTCAGAGCCATGTACAGAGATTATTGTCACGGTCAAGGTCATTGTGAACTTGCATGATCGAGTGATGGCTAATTAATCAACCAGTATAGTTTAATTAAATAAAATGACAAAATCATAATATTTTTTATTATGCACTGAATATGTGCTATAGGGTGTACACTACCAAATCAAATCCCATAGACGACAATAGTAACATATACGGCTAAAACTCCTACCTGCAACGTATCAACCGACATAAACGCCACAGATATAAATACTACCACCCCTTACACTTAAAGTGAATCAGAAAAAAATGGGGGTCAAGCTGCTCGTTTCTGAGATAACGGGTAGCATCTATGACTACCCTAGTTTCGCACAAAATTTGAGTACTTTTTTTTACAGGTACCCCATACATGTTTCAAGCACAAGGCTACTTGACACATTGGTACTAGGTGAAATAAAATTGCACATTTATTTTACCCAGATGAAACTATTATTTTTTACAACCAACACACTCACATTTATAACCAATCACAGGACTTGTGGTGTTCACTTCTCTATCAAAAGTTCGGTGCACCTCGAACTTTGACCCAGCCGGAAGTTATTTGGTATTGTACTACCTATACCCTCTTGTTGCTCACTAACCACTAACCAACTAACAACTAACGAACTGTCCTGGACAGACAGCCCAGATAGCTGAGGTGTGTGCCCAGGACAGCGTGCCTGAACCTTAATTGGATATAAGCACGAAAATAAGTTGAAATGAATGAATCAGAAGAGTTTGTAATTGGCAGCTTATTGTCAGTTGGAATACCTGTTGTTTCCATTACACTTCGGGTGATTTTGTCTCCGACATCTGCATCTATCCATTTTTCAATCTTTAAAGGTACAGTTTGAGTTCTGTTTCCAGCCATTGTAAGATGTTTTTGACAGTAAATTAATTTTATTTAATTTTATTTCGCTAACTGAAACTGAATTTGGCTACAAATCTCCTGATCAAGTTAAGTGTGTCCAGCTAAAACCCTGATTCATGCTTAAACTTATTAAATTAAGTTTATATCCAATGGAGGGTTCAGATTGCCATCGTGGGTACAAACCTCTGCTATCTGAGCTTTTCTGTTGAAGACTGTGGTTATCTTTTACCTGTAGCTGTCAATGCCTAGTGAAAGAAGAGTCGGTGTAGTGGTTTTCCATCTCCCCATTAGGGCCTCCACGAGTCCAAAATATTGGACTCGAGTACTCGAGGGTCAAACTCGACCCGGACCCGAGTACCCGACACTTACACTACATGATGATGAGCATTGAGATTAAGAAATAAAGTAAAATAGCATTATGCATCTTAATTCCAGTGCTGAACATAAATGTCAAATCATGCCATTGTTTTGCATTCCACATAAAATACAACTTTTCTTTTCCATCTATGTGTCTTATCCCTATAATGTAACCAGCGGCAAGCATATGGAAAAATGACATTAAAAATATAATTAAATGAGTGTTTTTCTTTGCATGGGTACTCGAGTCCTGTGAATGGTCACGAGTCTTGCTAGACTCGGCCTGTGCCCATGTTAAACACTATTAATGTCTAGGCCAAGATAAGACTCCAAAACCTTTGCCACAATTCACGGGTCATGTCAAGGCTTGAACTTAAGAATTTGTCATCCATGGCAAAATTGCAAGAGCGATAGTTTTGTTCACGCATTGCTTGCATATGTACATAGTTTTGCGGAACCCTTTTTTTCCCCGCACAATGAATTTATGACATCATTTACAATGTAACATGGTCATAATGGGTTATGTAAAAACTAAATGTTTATGCTGAACCCATAAATGGTTTACGCAAAGTTTTAATTCTCAGTGGCCTGTAGCCCGAGTACTCTGACTGTAAGAGAGCTAGACGGACATTTGGACATAAACACGCTCTCATTACAGTCGGAGACCAAGCTATGTATTTTTTTGGCAATTGCCGACAACCAAAAAGTTGGCAAAGATTTCCGCTCTAATACCAGAACAATCCTATGTTGGACGTCAGATACATTTACATAGCTTGGTCTCTGACTGCATGTCATGTCATAGGGTTTTACGTGCACATTCAGAGTAAGCTGTTGTAGCGCACACCTGTCGTGGGCAAGAGCCGGCCTCTGACTGTAATGAGAGCGTATGCATGTTATGTCCGTCTAGCTCTCTTACAGTCAGAGTACTCGGGCTAAGTAGCCTGGTATTCCACATTTTATGGTACATGAAATAAAATACATTCCAATGATGCCCCTTTCAATAATGTTCTGGTTAAATATGTTGTTGCCAACGGGTTTCTTCCTGTAATGTGTGTATAAGTGATTAATGTAAAATATCTGTTATCAGCGAACTGGGAAATGATCAATGTAATGATGTTTAAACTTAAGTCTGTATATAGGGTTATTGTTTTATTAGTCATATAGACTGGGAATCTTTGGCTACACGGTTTGGCTATAATTATCTCTGACAGCACACTGGGCATATGCCCCCCCCCCCCCCCCTTTTCAGATATCTTGCTTTAATTTTGCTTTATAATAGTATAAAAGTGTGTAAATATAAAAGTGCCCCCCCCCCCCACCCCTCACCCTTTTTGGCACCTTCCTACGCCACTGCAGCAGAGCGATCATAACCATTCAAAAGTCAGTCTAGCTCTCAAACGGCAAGTTTTGATCATGGTCAGTTATATATTTGATTATTCGAGCAACCCTTAAAGGGCCCCAGCTATTACACAGTAATGATGCGTTACCTATCAAACCCTGCAAGCTGCTATTTTTCATCTTCAGAGAGACTTTTCTGTTGCCATGTATTGATGCTTTCTGCCTGCTAATTATATTATAACGTTAATTTGTTATTTAGTTTTATGAAAAATAAAAAGGGGTTTTGACCAACACAAATTCATTTCCCACTAGTTCCGGCCGAACGCAATAGATCGACCAATCAAAAATAAGCTCTTTAAAAAACGCACCTATTACTGTTGCGGTAGCATAATCCCTTGGCTATGCATCGGTTTTTCAAAAAACCTACAAATTAAAGCTAGCGAAAACGGAATCGGGCCAAGGGATATAAACGAAAACGGAACCAAATATATGAACGAAAGAACGAACAATGGAATTCTGTTTTGAAAGTACCAAAAGTAAACTATTAATACGAATTTAAAGATACATCTGAAAAAATTATTAAATTGAATGCGTTTTTAATTTATTAAATCGTAGTAATTTCGTACCGAATTTTGTGAAAAGTTCTTTCGTATCAAAATATTTCGTACCAAAGTAATTTAGTACCACAGTCATTTGGTACCAGTCCACAATCTTAGTCGTTGTAAACTTTCTCTCAATCTATAAAGTATCATATAAGGAAAAGTTGCAAACTGGCAGTTATGCATAACTCAAAATACTTAGAAAAATTAAGTTTAGTGTTGTTTCTTGTGTTTCTTTAATAGCTTTTATATACGTATTTAGGGCCGGAATGTTTTTTTGTAGAAACTTAAAGAAAATTATCTTCTTAAACGTTTCAGGAGTTTTAGACTATTAACTACTCAGTTGCTCCCCCCTCCCCTCCCCCCCCAAAAAAAAAAAAAAAAAAAAAAAAATTAATTAATAAAAAATAAAAAAACATCCTAGCTACGGCCCTGGTATTGATACAGAAACCTTCATTAAAAAGTTTAAAAGCATTTTCTGCTAGGGTTATGAATCTGTGAATATACCTGTATGAAATTTCATAGGTTTGTCAGTTTCATTTACATTTTTGGGGTCATTGAAATATTACATAACGTTTAAGGAGTGGAGATGGTAACAACGTGAAACTCACGTAGGTCTGTAATCTCCCATCTTTTAACGTGCCCATATCCAAAAGGTTCAGGCACGCCCACCCCGGGCTTAGCCTCTGACTTCGCCAGTGACCAATTCCGGGGCAGGAGGAGGGTAGAGTAAGTTTGTGGTGGGCGGAATCTGGATTAAAATTTAATAAGTACAAAATAAACCCATGTCTGGTTAAAATTAGAGGTCAAACAAAAAATTGTCTGTTCATCCAAAGTTGAAGGTGATTGGAGCAATTAGACGGACTGCCAAAAATAAAGGGTGTCAGACTATTTACACCCCCCCCCAAAAAAAAAAACAAAAAAAAACCCCAAACAACAACAAAAAAAATCCCCAAACAAACAAACAAAAAAACCCACAAAAAAACAAAACAAACAACAACAACAACAACAAAAGTCCATACTCACGGAGGAAAATGATGTTGATAAGAGGTTGGTAGCTGGTGCCTCTTGTCTACGGCGAGGAGAGCCAAACTCTGGTGTCCAGTTGGGCTATCAGCTGGTGGGAGGTTGTTCACTGGTGCCTCTTGTCTACGGCGAGGAGAGCCAAACTCTGGTGTCCAGTTGGGCTATCAGCTGGTGGGAGGTTGTTCGCTGGTGGCTATCAGAGCCAAACTCTGGTGTCCAGTTGGGCTATCAGCTGGTGGGAGGTTGTTCGCTGGTGCCTCTTGTCTACGGCGAGGAGAGCCAAACTCTGGTGTCCAGTTGGGCTATCAGCTGGTGGGAGGTTGTTCGCTGGTGCCTCTTGTCTACGGCGAGGAGAGCCAAACTCTGGTGTCCAGTTGGGCTATCAGCTGGTGGGAGGTTGTTCGCTGGTGCCTCTTGTCTACGGCGGTGGGAGGTTGTTCGCTGGGCTGCCAGCTGGTGGGAGGTGTTCGCTGGTGCTTGTCTAGCGAGGAGAGCCAAACTCTGGTGTCCAGTTGGGCTATCAGCTGGTGGGAGGTTGTTCACTGGTGCCTTTTGTCTACGGCGAGGAGAGCCAAACTCTGGTGTCCAGTTGGGCTATCAGATGGTGGATGTCGGCTTCCCTAACAGCTTCGTGATCCTGGGATACTGGTCACCGCCGAAGAGCTTCTCCATGATGCGGTGGATTGAAATGTTATCAATCTAGGTGAACCGTAGCGTCTGGCTGTAGCGCATGTCCCGACGGTGTGTTACACACACAGCGTTAGTTCCATCTTTGAGCGTGACCGGATGCATCTCAAATTCTCCCTCGCCATCTGTGACGTCTTGAACGTTTCTAAAGCGTGGTTGCCCGAGTAGTTTGGTAGTGCCCTTCACGTTGGTGACGTAGCAGTTGTTAAATCGTCTGTTGAAGCTGCCATGAAATGTCCAGGCCTGGTGCTTATAAAACTTTTAGAGTCTAGACTCGAGACTCTAATAGAGTCTGAGATACTAATTATGTCATGACAACGCCATACAAATTGTATGTGTGTGACGTCATTAGAGATGGAGTCTGGACTTTAAACGTTTTGTAAGCACGGGCCCTGGTGTTCGTGCCGTCTACGGGTTCTGCCCCTTGAGGGGTGGGGGCGGTGGTTATTAAGACGGTTTCCTGCTGATGGTGGCAGTTGACTCCGCCTTCCTCTTTCCAGCGGCCATCTGGGCCAGGCCCCGGTCGTATTCCTCTCTGGTGATACGTCTCAACGTCGGGCCTGTTCAAGAAGGACGGCCAGGGAACAGCGTCTCAGACTCGGAACACATCGCCGTGTCCGCAGGAGGCGGTGGTGTAGATGGCTGAACAGAGTCTGGTCGGCGCTTGTTCTTCCTCTTCTGTTCTTCCTCAGGCTGGGCTGTGGGTGGCGTCGCAGAAAGAGCCGCTACCGGCGGTTTATCCGCCGGCTTTGATTCTCACCCCCCCCCCCCCCCCCCCCCCGTGCCGCCCCTGATCCTTCCTTTCTTTCGCGGTACTCGGTCACCATACACCAAAGTCACGGAAGCCCGTGACCCAGTGTACGATACTCGGTATTCCAAAAGCGCTCCGTATGATTGAATTAAATAGCCTCAAGCCCCCCCCCCCCCCCCCCCCCCCCCACACACACACACACCCGGGGCTGGGAGGGTTATTTCGAGAGAACAAACACAAACCTTCATCGCAAATCAAACTTCATCGCAAATCAAACTCGGAATGCCCAAATTAGAATAATGCTTACCAGAAGAGGCCATATCGAATTGCGGTTCATGGTGGAGGTCTATGTCGTTTTATTTGTGATAGTTTGTAGATACTCATAATTCTTTTTACTCAAATTATTTCTTTATTCTTAGAACAGATCCTATCTCTGGCAGGAATGGATGTTTTAATAAATGTTGATAATGTGGTTTATATGTGTAAAAGTGCTCTTTTTAGTTTTAAGAAACACTTACTTATATATATATATATATATATATATATAATATATATATATATATATATATATATATATATATATGTCTGTCGCTGCACTGTGTCTTTATGTCTTTGGCTCTGTGATCCATCCCCGGCAGTGGGCCCGTTGGGCTATTTCTAACTTCAGCCAGTGCACCACGACTGGTACATGAAAGGCCTTGGTGTGTGCTGTCCTGTCTATGGGGTGGTGCATATAAAAGATCTCTTGCTACTAATGGAAAGATGTAGCGGGTTTCCTCTCTAAGACTTATACGTCAAAATTACCAAATGTTTGACCTCCAATAGCAGATGATGAATAAATCAATGTGCTTTACTGCCTCTCTCTGTATACACTACTGAACGCATCTTCATCATATAATAAATATTCTATGTTTAGTTTTAGAATTGTAAGTCCAATCTCAATATCGAGCTGAACTCAGAATTTCGAACTTTAACGGGGCGTCATGTTAAGATAGAGTTTTTAGCCAAACTAGGTTCTTCACATTTCCATAGAACATGCACTAGATGATGGATCTGTAGAATATCATAAACGTTCTATATTTAGTTCCAGAATTGTGTGTCTGTAAATGAGGGTGATGTAGTTATACTGTGTACTATACATTTTTAGACAGGGCGTTACCTTAGAAGTTGCCCTGAGCCTCCCTGTATTTCTTATTTGTGGGTTGGGTGTGCACCATTGTACACTTGCTTATCATATTTAATAAATATTCTACATTTAGTTTCAGAATTGTGGGTAGATTGATTTTACACTGCATACCTTATGTATGGATAGGGCGTTACCTTGGAAGTTGCCCCTGAGCCACCCTGTGTTTGCTATATATAGGTTGAATGTTCACCACGAAATCCCTCTTTGTCATATTATAAAAATTCTGGTCCGAATTTACAAAGCCTGTTAATGACTTACACGCGTGTAACTACACACATTTACAATGCTTAAACACGTGCGTTTGAGAAAAACAGGCGTCGTAAATTCGGTTCTCTATGTTTAGTTTTGTGCGTTCGTTTATTATTTCCCATTACAATTAGAGTGTTTAGACTTTACCACTGTGCATTATTTCTGAGCCACCCGATATTATCTTTTATTCCTAATGCATCCTGAATTCGTTATATGTTCATTGTTATATACTTGTATTTGAACTGTAGATTTTAAAGATAGCTAATTACAAATATATTCAATACTGAATGTTGAATGTTGTTCTGTCAGAGCAATATTCAATATTGATAGTTGAACGTTGACTATTGAATTAACTTCATCTTCCCATGAAAACGTAACTTTATGAGGATGGTATCAGAGGCGGACCCAGAGCCGGTTTATCCTAGTAGCACATGTAGCATGTGCTACGGTCCCCGCGCGTCAGGGGGCCCCGTTGTGCTGTGTACATTTATTTTGCCCAGGTCATTTTTACCCCTCTCCCCGAGGGGTTTGCAAAATATATATCCTGGGAAGGGGTCCCCGCTGTTATTTGTGCGTATTCTTAAACCGACTCTGGGCGGATCCAAGGGTGGGTGGGGGGGGGGGGGGGGGGTGTTGGGTGTGTGTGTGTGTGTGGGTGTGTGGGTGTTCCCACAAAATTCTAAAAAGGGCAATTTGAGTTTTTGAAAGGCAAATTAGCCGAGCTCTCAAAGGAGGCAAGATCTGTACTGGGTTCGGGGGCATGTTCTCTGGAAACCCGCCATCGATCTCAGTGGATCAGCCCCTCACTATAAACACTACCCATGTTGACTAACATGTCGTGCAGGTAACCGCCAGCCAATCAGCAGATAGGATGTTACGTGGATTCCTTTCAGACCGACAAATACATTGAGTAGGTCAGTGTGTCTCATTCCTCGAAATTTCTATAAAGCATGACGTTACCGGGTTTTTGTCAATGGCTTGATGTACTCGTTCTGGGTTCGACGAAGAGATCTTAGCGCTACGGTCACCTTAAGAGCATATGGTCACTGGCGTAGGACGTAAGGGGGGGGGGGGGGGGAAGCATGTGCCCTCCACTTTGTGGGAGCAGTGATGTGTACATTTATTTTCCCCAGGTAATTTCCCCCCCTCTCTCCGAGGGGGTTGCAATATATATATATATATATATATATATATATATATATATATATATATTATCCTGGGAGGGGGCCCCTCAGATCCTTAAACCGACTCTGGGCGGATCTAGAATTTTGCAAGTGTGGAGGGGGTCCCCACAAAATTCTAAAGAGGGCAATTTGAGTTTTTGAAAGGCAAATTAGCCTAGCTCTCAAAGGAGGCAAGATCTGTACTGGGTTCGGGAGCATGTTCTCTGGAAATTGTTTAAATAAAGATGCTTAGAGACGTTTATTGTAGACGATGAACTAAAAAACTAAAACTTCATTAAAAAGGCCACTTGAATATGGCGGGTGGTGGGTACGAGACTCCTATGACCCCCAACTGGTTCCGCCATTTGGTATCATTTGACGATGAATCCGCCCCCCCCCCTCCCCCCCACACACACACCTAAAAATAAAATATATCATAATGAAATGGTCATTTAGCAATCATAATGATTATTATTTTATTATCCACTTGTTTTATCGTGTGGCACGGATAGCCACAAGAGACAAACACCTGTCGTGGATGGAGAGACAAGGACTGGGATGTGGAGGTGGACAGCAAAAGAAGTTGAAAGATAGGAGTTGCCAGATGGGGAATTCATGAGATCGAATTCAAAGGAGTAAAAGGAAAGGGGTCATTGGGATAAAAATAAAAATAAAAATAAAAAATGCTGGTAGGTACTGGGTTCGGATCCCAGTCGAGGCATGGGATTTTTAATCCAGATACCGACTCCAAACCCCCAGTGAGTGCTCCGCAAGGCTCAAAGGGTAGGTGTAAACCACTTGCACCGACCAGTGATCCATAACTGGTTCAACAAAGGCCATGGTTTGTGCTATCCTGCCTGTGGGAAGCTCAAATAAAATATCCCTTGCTGCTAATCGGAAAGAGTAGCCCATGAAGTGGCGACAGCGGGTTTCCTCTCAAAATCTGTGTGGTCCTTAACCATATGTCTGACGCCATATAACTGTAAATAAAATGTGTTCAGTTCGTCGTTAAATAAAGCATTTCTTTCTTTATTTGTTTGCATTACCATAGTTTGACACCAAATAACCGATGTATTTTTCGTGCTGGGGTGTCGTTAAACATTCATTCATTCATTCAAAATAAAAATAAAAGTATGTTTGAACAGCAGTATTATTAAATAATTATAATAATTTTTCATTTAATAATTAGATAAAGAACATTTTTTATTCATATTTTATGAGATTTCAATGTAATAAGCAAAAGATATTCAAAAATCAAAAAATGATGTCAAAAACGAGGAAATACGTATCGAAGAATTCGTGAACATATGATTTTCACACATCACTCGTCGACATAAAAATCATATTCGAAAACCCCCGATGAAATAGCCTCTATATATTTGATAAATAGAGAATAATAGATGAGTGGCCGTTAGATACCATTTATCTCACAACGAGTTGTTTTAGAATGTATCTAATGAGCGAAAGCGAGCTTGATACGTTTTTAAACAACGAGTTGTGAGATAAATGGTATCCAACGGACACGAATGTAGTATTCTATTTCTTACTTATCCTCAAAAACCAGGTTTTAAGCAAATTTTTACATCTTTATCTAGTAAAAGATATTTACAACCCTTTGCACTTGTAGCTGACTTACGCGTCACAGACACATGATTGTCAGGTTAACTATACGTCACAGTGTAATCGATTTCCACTGTGCTCTTTTTATTGGATGTATGGCATTGGTGACCTGGTCATCACCTAGGAGCTGCCAGTCGTATGTATTGAAATTGTTAACACACATACGTGTGTAAACAACCATGTGTTATGAAAAATAACGCATGGTGTTCTCACCAACGGGTGTGCAAGAAAACTGTTTCCACAAAAAGCACCCCAAGTTAACATTTCACAAGAAGACGCAGTCGTCGATATCCCCTCACACTTCGTCTCGTGAATATGTCTTGAACGGTTTTGGAGTTGTGCTACGAAAATAGTTCATTTGGCCATTTCAGCTATTTGTTTTCATGGTAACAGAAATAAATTCCAAAATTAAAAGTTCGTTCTTCAGAACCTCCCGCCCCCCCCCCCCCCAAAAAAAAAAAACCCCACAAAAAAAACAAACAAAAACAAACAAAAAACAACAACAAAAAACCCCAAACAAAACAAACAAAAAAACCCCACCAAACAAACAAAGCTTGTGTTGTTTGGTTCATGTCATATCGTCTCGGTAGACACAAGACGTGACGATTCCCACTGAACAAGTAGGTTTAAAGTAAAAACAATTATAGGTATAATTGCATATTTTAGGATTCTAGTGAGACCAACAGCAACATATTTGTGTTTACAACCATTTTATTAGAAAAGAAAACCAACACAATATTAAATATATTACTGTACACTTCAATCATCTGTAAAGCTGAACAATTCTGGACTTAAAGGGACATACCCTAGTTTTTAAACACTAAGACATATGTTTGACTACTATAGCCGTTTTTGATAACTGAAATCATACTTTACTTAGATTTTATGGTTTAGATTATCAATTTCCGTACATTCATATTGTTTTTCGTCATACTGGTGTTTTTAAGTAACAGTTATGGAGTCTAGTTTTAGTCTATTTTTAGAGGGTATTTCACCATTACAAAGTCAAGGACTCATGTTTCACTCAATTGTAACTTTATCCAAATATGTTACAGGTTTCTAGATTGACTAAACTTAGTGTTAATTTTCATGTGTTACAGGTTTGTAGATTAACTAAACTTAGTGTTGATTTTCATGTGTTACAGGTTTGTAGATTAACTGAACTTAGTGTTGATTTTCATGTGTTACAGGTTTGTAGATTAACTAAACTTAGTGTTAATTTTCACGGGTTGAAACTAGAGTCTGTCTCTTTAACGTAAATAGCAATCTCATACAAAAAAACAACAAAAACACCCCACCAAACAAAAAAAACAAAAAAAAACCTACCAAAGAACAAACAACACCCCCCCCCCCCCAAAAAAAAAAAAAAACCCCACACAAAAACAACAACAACAAAAACAAAAACAACAACAACAACAAAAAAAAAAACCGAAACAAGAAAACATGGGCTTAACGTAAATAATAACACCACAACAACCAGACAACTGTTAGTATCTATAAATGTCAGTCGGGGAGTAGAGCTATTCACTTCCGGTAAAAGTAAATACATCATATTAATTGTCAAATGTGTACAGTAACAAAGGAACATCAATTATACACATGTAAGATTTTTTACCCTACACCGATATTAGATTGTGCCATACCTAATAACATCCGATACGCAATAGTGTTAACTTGGTTAGTTCACAGCACTATATGCAATACATCAACCACAACCCGTCCCTCAAAGCAGATATCGAAGAAATCGGAACTTTCGGGGCTCATTTTCAATATAACTGAATGTTTATACAACGCCCCCAGTTTCTTACAGGTATCCCATACATGTTTCAAGCACAACGCTACTTGACAGTATGTATGTATGTATGTATGCCCACAAATGACTGTCAGGTCAGATGTCGGGAATTAACGTGCTTATATCAATTTAATGTTCAAGCACGCTCGTTGCGAGCACAATTTCTGACTAGGGCCAGAAACTGTGCTCACAACAAGAGGGGTGGGGAGAGTGTTAGTAAATTATTTTAAAAATAAAATTAAATTAAAAACGTTTATACAAATGATTAGATAAAAATACTAATTAATGGTTAAATAAACTTTATTTACAAGGAAGTTAAAAAGTGTTTATACAAAGGGTTAAAATTGACAGTATTAAAATTAAGTAAATTTATTGGCCAGGTAAATTATTGTTTTGACAACCAACACTGTCCTATTTATCAACAATGGCAGGACTGATGGTATTAGCGGCTTTATTTAATGTTCGCGTCACTTCGAACTTGGACCCAGCTGGATGTTATTTATCAACAATGGCAGGACTGATGGTATTAGCTGTTCTATTTAATGTTCGCGTCACTTCGAACTTGGAGCCAGCTGGATGTTATTTATCAACAATGGCAGGACTGATGGTATTAGCTGCTCTATTTAATGTTCGCGTCACTTCGAACTTGGACCCAGCAGGATGTTATTTATCAACAATGGCAGGACTGATGGTATTAGCTGTTCTATTTAATGTTCGCGTCACTTCGAACATGGACCCAGCAGGATGTTATTTATCAACAATGGCAGGACTGATGGTATTAGCTGTTCTATTTAATGTTCGCGTCACTTCGAACTTGGACCCAGCAGGATGTTATTTATCAACAATGGCAGGACTGATGGTATTAGCTTCTATTTAATGTTCGCGTCACTTCGAACTTGGAGCCAGCTGGATGTTATTTATCAACAATGGCAGGACTGATGATATTAACTGTTCTATTTAATGTTCGCTTCACTTCGAACTTGGAGCCAGCTGGATGTTATTTATCAACAATGGCAGGACTGAGGTATTAGCTGTTCTATTTAATGTTCGCGTCACTTCGAACTTGGACCAAGCAGGATGTTATTTGGTTTAGTCATACGAAAACTAATATAATAATTATCCTAATCCAAACCCAACCCATAAACAGTGTTCTAGCTAGCAATAAATAGAGGAGCGCTGCGCCCTGCCCCCGTTTTGTGTCGCCCTACCGTGTTTGTATTCGCACCGCCCCTGATTATCGCCGCCCTGCCCTAATTCATTGTCAAATAAAAATACAAAATCTTGCTTTCCTTTCAAAGCGTGTACAGTGTTGTTACGAGTCTGAATTCCCAACTAAAAAACGTTTGACAATACATTGTTTGGCCACAGTTGTGAAAGCCGATAGCAGTAACGTGGTATGTTTTTTCTTTTCTATTGTTAGTCGATATGACTGCAGACGAGCGGACAAGCAAAGCTTGAATGTGAAGTAATCCTCAAACCGTCACGCACATAACCACACACCACCTAGCAAACACCTAGTTGAAAGTAAACCATCATGAAAAGTAAATTTTTGAAAGTAATTTTTGCTTTTGCAAATACCCAGACCAAGATACATATAGTTTTAACGGATGTCAGTAGTCCTTATCAATGACACATTGATTGCATCTTTATAATATGGCACAGAGTAAACTAGCAACACTGGTTATTTGATCTATGTAGGCATAACTGTGTTTTGTTAAAAGCAGGTCTGCAAAAGCTACTTAATGAAATCTATCTAGACCGTGACGTGCAATAATAGCCATTTTTAAATGCAGTGAGCAACTTGTTACAAATATATCCTTATATCAATTTTTTAATTTGTTCTTTTATTTCTTTATTTCTTTTTATTTATTTCTAATCATTCTCTTTTTTTTCATTTCTTGATTTCTTTTAATTATTTCATTTATTTATTTTAAATTACATTTGGGCATTATATTAAATGGTGTAAATACTATATATAAAAGAAAAAAAGAATAGGATTTTTTAGGTGATCCAACCTTTTGTAAAACATTTTATTAGTTAAAGTTTGATTTTATTTAACGACACCACTAGAGCATATTGATTTATTAATAATCGGCTATTGGATGTCAAACATTTGGTAATTTTGAAATTTAGTCTTAGAGAAAAAACCCGCTACTTTTTTCCTTTAGTAGCAAAGGATCGTTTATATACACCATCCCACAGACAGGATAGCACATACCACGGCACATACCAGTCGTGTTGCACTGGCTGGAACGAGATTTTTTTTAATAGTGTCTATATTTAGTACATTAGTACAATAATACTGCATACGGCGATGAATGTACTGTTTCATCAAACATCCAAATTTAAGAATAATAAATTTGGGTTTAGAAATTGATTGTCCCCCTCCCTCCAAAAACGTTTTGTAAATTAAAACCAGCATAGATATTTCTACATATATGATATTTATGAATGTAAACAATTCGATCATATCCAGTACTTGCCTCAAAAATAAGATGTTCGCGTTAAAAATGCCCGACAATTAAATTAGCGCCCTGCCCCATCAAAATCCTAGCTAGAACACTGATAAATTGTTGTTTGATCTTACCATTAAATGATCGTCATTTAGTTTGAACTAGTTTCACTATACTAGCTTCTAATGGTCGTTGTTTAGTTCGAACTAGTTTCACTATACTAGCTTCTAATGGTCGTCGTTTGGTTCGAACTAGTTTCACTATACTAGCTTCTAATGGTCGTCGTTTGGTTCGAACTAGTTTCACTATACTAGCTTCTAATGGTCGTTTGGTTCGAACTAGTTTCACTATACTAGCTTCTAATGATCGTCGTTTGGTTCGAACTAGTCTCACTATACTAGCTTCTAATGATCGTCGTTTGGTTCGAACTAGTCTCACTATACTAGCTTCTAATGGTCGTCGTTTGGTTCGAACTAGTCTCACTATACCAGCTTCTAATGGTCGTCGTTTGGTTCGAACTAGTCTCACTATACCAGCTTCTAATGGTCGACCTAGTTTCACTATACCAGCTTCTAATGGTCGTCGTTTAGTTCGAACTAGTTTCACTATACCAGCTTCTAATGATCGTCGTTTAGTTCGAACTAGTTTCACTATACTAGCGTCTAATTATCGTCGTTTAGTTCGAACTAGTTTCACTATACTAGCTTCTAATGATCGTCGTTTAGTTCGACCTAGTTTCACTATACTAGCTTCTAATGATCGTCGTTTAGTTTGAACTAGTTTCACTATACTAGCTTCTAATGTCTTCGAACGTGCGGGGGCGGGACGTAGCCCAGTGGTAAAACGCTCATATGGATTAGGATCGATCCTCGTCGGTGGCTCCACTGGGTTATTTCTCGTTCCAGCCAGTGCTCCCCAACTAGTGTAAGAAAGGCCGTAGTATATACTATCCTGTCTATGGGATGATGCATATAAAATGTCCCTTGCTGCTAATCAAAAAGAGTAGCCCATATTACCAAAAATAAAATGTGTTGAGTGCGTCGTTAAATAAAACATTTCCTTCCGTTCATCCTTCGAACGTGCGTGGTCCTAGTAAAATAGGCTGGCAATGTTTGTGTAGAACTAGAGTAGCCAATGACGCTTCCCGTTATATCCAGGCACGGCGGATTCTCAATCATAAATATTATTGGTAGTAAATGTTAGGTTAGAGATTAATTTTACATGTAGAAGGCAAGCGATTGCATTTCAGGATATCTAGTTCTTAAAATTTTACGGGTCTGCATGTCCCCGAACTCCCTAGAAACTTTGCTTTGCGCCCAGGATCTGTCAGCCCACACCCAGTATCTACTTGCTTCCGCCGTGCCTGATATTTGAAGCTTTGAAAGTAATCCCATTATATTTGTTTACTAATTTACCTTAAGGGTGACGGGTTGTAGTGCCGCACCCTATACAAACCTTGAATGTGAATAATTACATTGTGAAACAATTACACGAAAAACCATTTTTTTAAAATTCAGAACATGTAACCAACGTTTTTTACAATCGAACAGGTCGCCGAAACAGCACTGTCGTTAAAAAGACTCAATTATGATAGTTCGTCTTAAGCTATTCGAAAATTACAATGTTCATAGAAATGCTTCTTTTTCATTATTGTTTTTATTGTCGTTTTGTTTAGACAAGTCTAGTTGAATTTGTCTACAGAATTGAAACAAATAATAACAGGCGATTTCACCAAAGTTCAGATTTGTTCTAGGTTCTTTTGATTTAGGTACTGGATTAACCACTAGCAACTGGCTATCACAGAGAAAGAATAAGGATGAACAGTTAACAATGATTTTATTACACAACAAAATCACGTAGAGGATGCGCTCTCACAAATAAATATAGAACATTCTGAACTGTGGTGAAATCGCCCGTTACACAAACAAAGAAAACAACGAGAGTTAAATGTGTCGCCTACCATAAAAGTATTCCGTGTCACTGACAGTTAAATGTGTCGCCAACCATAAACGTATTCCGTGTCACTGACAGTTAAATGTGTCGCCTACCATAAACGTATTCCGTGTCACTGACAGTTAAATGTGTCGCCTACCACAAACGTATTCCGTGTCACTGACAGTTAAATGTGTGCCAACCACAAACGTATTCCGTGTCACTGACAGTTAAATGTGTCGCCAACCATAAACGTATTCCGTGTCACTGACAGTTGCAGCCATAAGATGGTATAGTCTCAACGCATATCTGTATACCCCATCTTTGTGAAGTTCAAACAACACGACGATGTAAAATCTGAATAATACACTGTCAATACCTATTTGTGACACATCCCTGGCATCCAGCATCTATTAGCTTGGTGGACTGGGCGTTAGTGTACGAGGTATTTCAAGTCTTCAGTAATCATTAGAATGCTATTCGTTTTTACGTTGCTTCTGACTGGAATACGAACTGGAATACTTAGTCACCGTAATAGAATATTCTTCTGGTTCACTGTGTTTTGCTGCTATCACTACCGCAGCTGTTGTAGCGCTTGCTGCCGCTGCCGCTGCTACTGCAGCTGGTGCCGCAGCTGCTACGGCAGTTCCTGCTAATACTACTGGAGCACAAGCTACTGCCACCAACCCAGCTGCTACTGTCGCTGAAGTAATAGCAATCCCGAACGCTACTTTGCTGATCAGACTCTCCGAATGCTTTCGAGCAACTGTTATAGTCACATGTGAGTATTTTTCACGGTAGGCATAATCTAACAGTGCCATCTCTCTTGATGCTTCTTCGAAATATGCTGATGTGTAATAAGTGTTATTGTTTTCCTTGTAAATTGTTTTGATCATATCAAACAATTTCTTCACGGTATCTTTCTTTGACTGTTTGGAAGTGTTATCAATAAACAATGTCCTTCTTTTAACTTTCCTAATCACACTTGATAACTCACAGCATTGGTCCAAATACTCGTCTTCAGACATGTTGTTCTGTTTCAGCCTGTCACTGTTTGTAAAGACAATGATACAATAGTCATCCAGTTTACGTCCAAAAAGTGTGCTAGCTTTTTCCAATGCAGTCTTCTCTTCGTCGGTGCATTTTTCTGTAATAGAATATACTAAGAGGAAGACATGTGGTCCTGGCTCCATTAAACGTATTGCGTATCTCACTTCATTATCAGTTTCTTTTTTACTTTTCTCAGTATAAAAAAAACCCTGGGGTATCAGCCACTATGATACTCCTGTCGCCGACACGCTTTTCCGACTTGGAACATGTTTGTGTTTGACTTCCAGGTGAACAACTTGTCTTAAACTTGTCAGATCCCAATATAGAATTTCCTGTAGCGCTTTTCCCGTTGCCAGTTTTTCCCAACAGAATGATCCTGATCGTTTTTAAGCTGGTCTAGAAAAAAAAAATTCAAGAGATTCATTTCACTATTATCACTGAAAAAAACTAAACAAATCCCCCCCCCCCCCCCCCCCCCCCCTCCCACACACACACACACTCCAAAAAGACCACGGAGAGGAAACTCGATGTCGTCATGTTATGGGCTACTCTTTGATTAACAACACGGGATCTATTATAGGCATCGTCCCACAGGCAGGTTAATATATACCACGGAATATGTTAATTTAACACTATTTCTAAAGTGAACACTACGCACTCCAAGTATGCATTGCGTATGTAGTGTGTATACTTGGTTTAGTAGTGAATACTTGATGTACACAGTGCATACTTGATGTAAGTACGGTACATGTTGTGTACATAGGGTATCCTTTATTTAAGTTGTGCACATTTGGCGTACTTAGTGAATACGTAATACATGTGGTATAACCTTTATACATGTCAAAATGGGTGTGATTTGTACTATGTTTATTTTATGTATATCTTATACACGGGCGGGATTTAGCTCAGTCGGTTGAGTACTCGATTGTGGTGCTTGCGTCGCAGGATCGAACCACCTAGATGGATCCATTCAGCTGATTGCCTTTTTTTCTCGTTCCAACCAGTGCACCACAACTGGTCAAAGGCCGTGGTATGTACTTTCCTGTCTGTGGGAAAGTGCATATAAAAGATCCTTTGCTGCATTAAGAAAAATGTAGCGGATTTCCTCTGATGACTACGAGTCAGAAATAGCAAATGTTTGACATTCAATAGCCGATGATTAATTAATCAATGTGCTCTAGTGATGTCGTTAAAAACATTTTTATATAAAAAAAACTATTTGTGTTTACTACATATACTTAGTGTATACTTGTAGGTGATATATACGTAAGTGTGTAGTGTATGTTTATAGCGTATAATTAGCGTTTGTAGTGTACGCCTGATACATGCGTGGAAACACAGTATGCTAAATATTCTGTGATAACTCTGGGCCGAACTTACGAAAGGTGCAGTGTCTGGAATATTTTTATTATTTAAGCATTTAGAATAGATGATCCAGTTCTGTTTGGTACATAAAAGGCCCACCACATCGCTATAGTTTCGCAATGCTCGCTTATCTACATTATCTAGGTCAACTGCAAACGCAATGGCCAGATTGTTTTTCTTCAATTAGCGGAACGCCAGTAGAACTGGGAATTTACATGATTTGCGCAGGCGCTGAGTTTCTCACGTGATTTTGAACAAATTTAACTTTCTTGATTGAGGGGTCGTCTCATACCTCCAAAATATATTGATATCCATAGACGTAGGGTACAATACCTTTCCAGGGGTCGGTGGGGGATTTGCCTTGAAATTTTGACAGTGACCAGCGGTTGGCATACGCGTTACATGTAAGGGGGTGTTAATAATTACATAACGCTCTAGGGGTAGAGGAAGAGGGCGGTATGTTCGATATACGTAACATTTATGTTATTTCTATTCATTACTTAGTGGGTTTTTATCTAATGCGCGGTCGGTCTAGGATCGATCCCCATCAGCGGGATTGTTCCAGCCAGTGCACCATGACTGGTATATAAAAGGCCATGGTATGTGATAACCTGTCTGTGGGATGGTACATATAACTGATCCTTTGCTAAAAAAAAAGAGAAAAAAAGAAGAAGAAGTTTAAAATGTAGCGGGTTTCCAAGGCGCGTGTGCAGGGACTTCAGCGTGGTTGGGGGTTATAGACTGTGTTGAGCGAAGTTTATATGGGGCCATGCTTCCCCAGAAAATATATTTCAACTCTTTTTTATCTTGGGCTGATAAGGGTTTCGACTCCCAATATCCTCCCCCCTGCACATGCGCCCGTTTCCTCTCTTAGATTATATGTCAAAATTACCAAACGTTTGACATCCAAAAGCAGATGATTATTAAATCAATATGCTTTAAGACTGATGTCGTTAAACAAAACAAACTAACTTTACCCTTTCCAAACAAAATAATATTTATTTGAATTTGTCGATTTTAACACACGTAAAAAAAATAAAATGAAAACGGTCCTTTTGTACTTTAGTATATTTTATTATAAATATATACATGATCAATGTGTTATACAAACTAAATTTTGAAAGTTCTACTAACACTTTATAAAATATTAATTCTTAAATAGGAAGGTACGATTGTCGATAATACGTTGTCAAGATCAAAACCGGTTTTAACGAAAGAATAGAACGTATCTCCAACCGAACGTTCTTTGTACAGCGCAAGATTTCTCATTTCATTTTTTGAGACGAACCCTACAATTTCAAATCCGCAAACGCTCGTGTTAACTGAAACTGACAACAGGCTGTCGTTTGTGCTTTGCCGAGCAATGGCGGCACAGGCGACGAATCGAGCGTATACTTTTGACGTTCTCCTTTCATAGCGAACACACACGAATGTTTTAAAAGTGCAGTTGAACTTGTATTTCATATTTGTGCACGAACGGAATTGTTTAAGTCAAAGTAATCGACACTCTTCATTACAAAAACGAACTGAACAGTGGTGATGGATGCATTACGAGTGCTACAAATTGCTCAGGGAGATACCAAAGAGCATATAAATTATTTTCAAAGACGAGCACATACGCGTACAAGACGATAAGAGATGGGCGGCGTGTGTGTGTGTGGGGGGGGGGGGAGGGGGGAGTTGCCCCACCTCCCTTTCAGTGTTGCCAACATGTTATTTTGCTAAATAATAAATTTGTAATTGAGAGTTATCCATCTTTCTTAAATGATTACAATATTTAGAGAGGTTGTAATGGTAATGACAATTATATTTGGGATATATATATATATATATATATATATATATATATATTGTCATAATAATTATTATAATTTATTAAAATTTACTAACTTTGAATTCGGACACACAGAAACAGTTTAAATATGTTTTGGATGTTTAAAAAGTCTTATTAAGATAGTTAATATAAACAATGATACAACAACAACAAAATGTTTTAATTATTTAAATGTTTTATCATTTTATATCAGTCATTTTATATTTGTGCCTCCGATTATAGAATAACCCGTACAAGTTACACGAGGATAGCAAACTACACGTTTTCTTAGTTTCATAATACACAATAAACGCAGGTGTTTAGCCTCACGCATACAAGTGTGATTTTAGCCGCGTTTAAGACTTACACGTATCTAAGATAAACGATCTCTCCGGTCAGTACACCACGACTGGTATATCAAAGGCCGTGGTATGTGTTATCCTGTCTGTGAGATGGTGCATATAAAAGATCCCTTGCTGCTAATCGAAAAGAGTAGCCCATGAAGTGGCGACAGCGGGTTTCCTCTCTCAATATCTATGTGGTCCTTAATCATATGTCTGACGCCATATAACCGTAAATGAAATGTGTTGAGTGCGTCGTTAAATAAGATAAACGAGCGATGATCACCTTTCGTAAATTCGGGCTGTTTAGTTTCAGAACTCTGTGCCTGTAAACGAATGTGGTGTA
>NC_054699.1:39071526-39134245 GCF_016097555.1 Gigantopelta aegis
TTCACACACATGCTGAACAAATAGATATTTTGTGTTTTGCCCTATCTCCATTTATCAAGATTCTGTTTGTAAAACCCCTCTTCCGTGTAATGTATGGTGAATTATGTATTAGTATAGCTCTAAAGTAAGGAAATGCCTGGTTTTTAGCCGATTATTAGCTTTGTTGGTAGCCATCTTGGATTATTTCAGATGGAATTGAATCATATTTGCACCCATTGGATTCAGCACACTCTAAACATGGATTTACACATCAAAATCATTGTTCTGAAGCCTGTGGTTGAGCAGTTATGATGCTTTTGAAGTTTTCCCATTTATCGCTTATGGTAATGGTGGCCATCTCGAATTTTAAAAAAATGCCACAGGGTAGAATTTGCAGAACTTTGTGATGTTGTTACAGGTATGACTTTCTGGATCTCTACTGAAACCTTCAGCTTTCTACTATTTTTGTCCAGGTTATATGCTAATGCTCCTGGCCTAGTGTGTATGTGTGTGTGTATGAGCCAGCAATAAGCAAAATAAACCACTATTGTCAAAGTGTCTATACAACAAGTGGAAATAAATACATCATGTTTTGTCCATGCATTAACCTACACACTGAAATGATACACGGAGTTGCCTCAACCTGTGATTCACGGTTGGCAGGTGTGTATTTCAGTCGTAACCAGAAAAACTAATTAATTGACGCTGTCTAGACACGGAAATACATACCGGTATTGTGTAATATTACCTGTCGCCCCTAAAATAAAAATTGACCTGGTTTATTACTGTAAATAGTTCTATAGGTAGTACTAAACCAATTAACTTTCGGCTGGGTCAAAGTTCGAGGTGCACCCAACTTTTGATAGAGAAATGAACACCACAAGTCCTGTGATTGGTTATAAATGTGAGTGTGTTGGTTGTAAAAAATAATAGTTTCATCTGGGTAAAAAAAATGTGCAATTTTATTTCATCTAGTACCAATGTGTCAATTAGCCTTGTGCTTGAAACATGTATGGGGTACCTGTAAAAAAAAGTACTCGAATTTTGTGCGAAACTAGGGTAGTCATAGATGCTACCTGTTATCTCAGAAACGAGCAGCTTGACCCCCATTTTTTTCTGATTCACTTTAAGTGTAAGGGGTGGTAGTATTTATATCCGTGGCGTTTATGTCGGCTGATACGTTGCAGGTAGGAGTTTTAGCCACATATGTTACTATTGTCGTCTATGGGATTTGATTTGGTAGTATACACCCTATAGCACATATTCAGTGCATAATGAAAAATATTATGATTTTGTCATTTTATTTAATTAAACTATACTGGTTGATTAATTAGCCATCACTCGATCATGCAAGTTCACAATGATCTTGACCGTGACAATAATCTCTGTACATGGCTCGGAATGGAGTTTGAATCAAAGTTAGCACTGAAGAAAAGTTGGTTTTGGCCTATAATTCATACTGTAAAGATTTCAATAATTTCTTTTTACATGGTATTTAACTTGCCATATACAACTGCTCTTAAATATGGTATTATATATAGGCAACCTGGACTAAGATTTTAATAGCAATTTATTTTTATATTAAAAATAGCATGTGCCAATAATGGGTTAATGTCTTTAGTTTCCATTAACATTGTTAATTTTTTATGTATGAAAATCTGAAAACTCAAATTTGTAAAGAAGTTGATTTGTACTGTCATTTTGACATATTTATAGGGTGCTAAGTTATATTTTAGACAAATTTGTAGTTTTATGCAAAATTTAAAGTAAATTTGAAGAAAAACTTTACCAAAAACATAATTAAATTTGTTGTCACTATTGTGCCTTCTGTTCTTATTTGTACATAACAATAAGGTTGCTAAACATATACTTAGATCTCCAGATCATTTTTTTTCTTCTTAATAATCACTTAGTTAGCTCTCATGAAAAGCATTTTGAGTTTATACTAGATTCAGAACCAATTTTTTTCAGATTTGATTAAGTTGATAATTTATTTTATTGTTAAAGCTGTATTACCTAATGTTACTAGCTAAATAAAATGCTGGATTACAGATTGTAGGAATACATCTAATGTACATATTGCATTCATCCAGATTAGAAAATAATGCAAGAAAATAGATGTTCGGGTAATTTTGTTATTTAAAAATAGTTTTTTTCAGTAATTAATCAAAAATAAATGTGTTAAAGCTGCATGATTATTCCAGATATCACAACTATTAAAACCTCCAACTACAGTAGGCTATAAATAAAATATAGTCAGGAATATTGGTGGCTGCCAATAGTTTTGATGGTTCATTATGAAAATCAGCATAGCTGATGGATTTGAAATTCCCACACCTGGTAACTTGAAGACACCCACACCCAGCATACAGGATTTCCTCCCAACACTAATGTTCAGGACATTAAGTCATTACTTCATACAGGTACAGTCATGTTTGTGTTTCCTTCCTCAGACAGTGTATTTTTTTAATACTGATATTTCTTTGATGTGCCTGTTAAGGTCTTCATAATCTAGGGGTCAATCAAGTGCATGTGTTTTAATGGAATTCTTTAAAGGGGTAGAGGTACTTTGACTATCTTTGTTGTCTCTACATATATACCTGAGTACACACATCCAACTGAAAGTAAATATCTTCAGGAGTTTTATTTTAAAACATTTTATTGTTTAATATGACATATTGCATTTGTACAAAACTATATGCAATATATATGCTTTTTTAGGTGTACATTATATTAGGTTGCACTGTAAAAACAACAGTTTCAGTGAGGTTGTCAGTTTATGTCAGAATGCACCAGATCCTGGTTGTCATAAAGATATAAAGACATAGCTGGACACTTTTTGAAAAATGTATGTTATCAGTATAGGTAGTACTAAACCAAATAACTTCCGGCTGGGTCAAAGTTCGAGGTGCACCCAACTTTTGATAGAGAAGTGAACACCACAAGTCCTGTGATTGGTTATAAATGTGAGTGTGTTGGTTGTAAAAAATAATAGTTTCATCTGGGTAAAAAAAAAGATGCAATTTTATTTCATCTAGTACCAATGTGTCAATTAGCCTTGTTAGTCTGGAAGAATTTCAAATAACCTGGAATTTTGGTGTGCAAAGCATTTTATTGCATTTTTTAAGTCTGTTTATAGTGCTGATTGCAAATCCAGTTGATGCCACTCTGTAACGTTTGGGCAATTTGAGTTATTGAGCCTCAAAATGACGGCCATCTTGGATTTACGTAGAATTTGTAACTTAATGCTCGGTTATTGGAATTTAACAAACTTTTTTTTTAAATACCTTGTTTTTCACTGAATAAGAGACTGGTTAACATTTAATGACTGTAAAGTAATTATGTATCCTAGATTTTGGTCATATCCATATTGGATTTATTTTTATATCTAACTTAGTCCTCCATTACAGGTACTGATTACGCATTTTAAAAACCACAAGAAGCTGGTTCATTATTTAATGTATTACCATGTATATACTATGGAGCCATTCAAACTTTATGTAGGCAATACAAATACACAATTATCAATGTAAAATATGTATGGAGTATGCACTGGCTTTTTATAATCGGCAACCTAAGTCATTCAAAGTCATTCAGTCATCCGATAATATTCAACAATTACTATAGGATGTTTTCCTAACCAACTACCTCTGGCAAGCTGCTGTAGGCATCACATATCAGGCACATTCAAGTTCGCACATACAAATTCTCGATCTCAGTTTCACAGAGTAGCATCATTCTCATCTTCATCCTCATTGCATTCTTCATCATTATCAGATAAAGATATTGTATCCTGAGTATGTTGACTGCAGCATACATCAAACTTCCCTCGACAGTTACAGAGCATGGTGCATGCCAGTTTTGCTGCGAAACAGCTGCATCTATTTGTAGCACATGGTTGGTCTGATCGACAAGAACACTTTATTAGTTGCAGGATTTCTGGTGGAGCAGCTGATGCATTATTTGGAATTCCAACTGGGATCAATGTTTTGGCTTTTGCATCACGTGTCCAACCAAAATGGTGCTGCGTACCATTGTATTGCCTGGAAGTGAGCACGCTTAGCATTTTCCTGAAATGCCTCGGTTGTCGGTGGAAGGGATGATAACTGTGGTGCTGATTTACGTGCCTTTGCCGTTTTGAATGACCATGCTGTTATTCTGGCCTGTGTCATATTGTTACTTGGGTGCCCATAGCAGCTACTAATGAGGGAAGTAGCTTCTTGTACAACCTCTTGTATATCTGCATTGATCAGTCCCACTTTGTTCAAAGTAACTCCTGATTTCAACTTCTTGAGAACTGTTGCTTTTCCAATACCATGACACTGAGCAACAGTATCGCACCCAGATATTGCATGTGCAGCTAGTATATGTGGTACAATGTCGATGTATTTTTCTACAGTTTGTCCAATGTCTATTAGCTTTCTTTCACCACTGGTAGCTTCCATCGTTATCGTAACTGACAAATGCAATTTCCAGTAGAAATACACTAGCAGAACAAACACATCAGTGTCATCGCATATGACACGTACACTTTTATTCCCACAATGTATAACAGCATGAATAAGTTGTTGCACGATGATTATATCAGCTTCTTCCTGAGTGGTTTTCAAGTCAGTTCTCTGTGTGTCAATGTTCTGCAACACTTGTGTTGGAACATCTAAACTGCCAGTTACAACAAGCATGTTTGACATGTCCTTTGATTTGACACATTCAGTGATATCTGTACATATGATGTCAATTAATTGTGTCTTGTTTTGAATGTTTGTCAGAACAACAGACTTGGATGGTAAAGGAGTTTGTCTGGTCAGCTTATGGGCCCTTCCTGCTGCTTTGCCACGTTCAGCTCGTGTAGTGGACTTTATACTACATGCATAGTATCGATCAAATACTAAATACACTGGACTGCATTTGAGCTTCCGCAACACATACTCTGTAACATTCGACACAACGTCAGAAACAGTTCCTTTTGAAGGCCAGTGTACAATCCATAATATCGCAGAGCCATCTATTATCACTACTTCTGGTACAGCATACAAACGTGCAGATACGTCAATGCTTGTTTTATTCTTCAATACAGCTTTGTTCTTTGCAATACGCATGTCACCTGAATCCAGAAACATTGCAGTCGGAATTGGTGCCAATTCATATTTCAGCACATCGTCCATTGTGAGTGAATCACGAGAGAGTTGCAACGCTGTCACACGTGAGTAAATCAATGCTGTATCAACCACATCAACTTCTCCAACTGTGATAGATTTTTTTTACTGATTCCATTGTTACCACTTTCTTACTTAGCGGTGCATAGAATCCATCAGGTAAGTTTGATTTGAACGTCTGTAACTGCATACAGCCTATCTCATGAGCTCTATCCACATTGACTGCATTGGTTGCCACTTTCCCGGTAGCAATGTTCACCAATTCCTCTGGATGTTCTTCTGGAATAAGTGGCGAGATACATGTACTGAGCATATTACGAATCTTCTTTCTGTCTTCGTTATCCAATTTAATTCTGGATATACTCTCTTCTTTATGAGATGTTACATGACTGGACTTGTAGTTTTCATCCAGTTCCACCAGGTCTTTCTGCAGCTGACTTCTGATGTGCAGACCGAGTGCCCAACGCTGCAAGGCTTTCTGGTTAAGTGTAATACCTATTACTCCACCTGGACCATGGCCATATCTCATCATAGTTGTTTCAATCATCATGTCACTCCAAATGGCATTCCATAGGCCTGGCTTAGGTCGCTTAACATGTTCCTTGTCCATGAAATGTTTAAGGAGATCTTTAGGCATCTTTGCCATTTTCATGGAATAGATCGTGCCATATCGGAAGTAGTTCCAGTGGGCAGCAGCTCCAAAGTATGGAAGCATACGATCAGTAGCCAGTAAGTGAAGTGGCCACTCACCTTCTCGTTCTGCGCGGACATACAGCATCATGATCAGTACTGGTTTAATCAAGGAATCAAGCCAGAGACGAGTAGTACGACTTTGAATTGCTCTCTGCTCGAGGATCAACATCAGCGATTCGAAAATCTGCACATCTTCATGCATAAGTACTGTACGTAGAACTTCTTCAAACCACCATCCTTAATGCGCGTATGTTCTGGGGGAACTTTTTGCCATGTAGCATATGGGGAACACCAGCAAAATGCTGCTTGCATCACTTCTTGTAATCCTGAATTTGCCATTAACATCCCCACACAACCAACAAATGACATTAACATGTGCATACCTCCGAGACGTAGAATGAACCTCTCAAATTCATGGGCATGAAACCATGTCATTTGCACAGTGATTTTATACAACTGTTGGTCATTTGTAAATATAGTGTATGCCTGGCCAGCTGCCTCTGTGATACGTTTGACCTCATGCATTGATGTTAGAATGGTATCAGCATCTGCAGGGTACATGTCTAGCATGGGTAAGTATGTCACTTTAGTTGCTGGTTGTAGTGTCCATCCAGCTTCTCGAACTTCTTTCACATTGAAACCATTGTACTCGGGTGTCTTATCATCACTGATTATTGATTTCAAAAACATGAAGTCAATATGCTGAGCCCTTTGTAATGAAACAACTTGATGGGCCAGCACTTTAAGAGCTGTCACTGCATGTTTAGCTTCACTACTTGGCATTGGTGGGTTCTTAGGACCTTGGTAATGACATGTGTCCACATCTTGAACTTTTATGTCCTTCAAGTCTACTTTTCGCAACCTGTTTATGAATTTGTTTGCTTCTTTGTATTCACTGGCTGATTGATTTTCCTGGGTTATGATCAGAGCCATAGTGTGTGTTTGTTTAATACCATTAGGAGATGCGATATTGACATCAAAGTTGTCACCAACAGCTTGCACAAGCTTCCCTCCAGACACTAGGCATTTTTGTTTCCCAGTTTTAATAACATCAGCAGCAGCAAAGGCAGTAAACTGTTGGAACTCATCGTATGTAGTTGCAATGCCAAAACGATGCAGTTCTGTGATTAACTTCTTGCTCTGCAGTAAGTTTGTAATTGCAAGTTGAAGTTGCGTTGGTGACTTGCTAATGTGGCTCGTTATTACAGAAACCACAAAGGCTGATGGCAAATCGGGAACTTTTAATTCTTCAAGGAGTTGGAGTAGAGTTGAACTGACACCAGTGTTAATGTTATCTTTGTTAAGTCTCACATTTTACACAGATTTATCTGGTTTTGCAGTTTCTTTCACAATATCAGTAGCAATTTTCTTAAGGTAATTACTGTCATCATTTGCGGCTACAATATTTATGGCACATGTTTTTGTGAAAACGAGCAAACTAGCAACACCAGGTGATGACAATACAATTAATGCATCACCAAAATGGTCACAAACTAAACTAATCAGAGTTTTACGACAAAGACTACTACCACCATACTCCTGATACATATCTAGCAATTCTACACTAATCCATATGTACTGTTCATCAAGCAACATACTGTTGATGACTCCTTTAAATGCTGCATCCACTTCCCCACCAGGATTTGCTGTGGTTAAAATATCAATGTACTTTGAGTGCATGAATAGTGCTTTGCAGTCATGGTGGTACCGCGCATCTGCTGCATGAAGATCAGCGATTGCCGCAGATATTCTAATGCGCACTTGGTTGGACCACTCATCATTTCGGATGTCACACACAGAAAGGATGACATCCTTAAATGTTTTCTGGTTGGGACGATCCACAGTCCTCACAAGTGAATATCATCTGCATGCTTAGGGTCACGTTCTGCACAACACTCGCCACAAAATAAGCAGTCTGTGATGAAAGAGAATGTTTTTCTTTTCCGAACGACGTGTACGTTTCTGTGCTGGTTCACCTACTGCTGCTTCTTTAAGTTTCTTCTTTTTAAATCGTTCAATATGTGTCATTGATGTGTATGTAGACACACATGATCTGTGACAATGTATTGTTAAGTGTGCATCTGCTGTCAACTGTTCGTGTAAACGTGTGTGTAGATCATCTCCACGTATCTGACTTGCAGCGATTATGGACTTTACACGAGCTGGACCTACAGTACTGACATCTTCTTCTCGACTGCAATTAAATATACAGTGTTCAGCCTCTTGTGTACTCATTACTTCATCAGAGGGTGGTACTCATGGCATCCTATTGGAAATTATATCTGTATAGGAAACAAACATGCCACATCTGTTAAATGGCTCATCGTTTGACATCAAACAAATATTATTTAATATGGCTTCCAGAATCCATGATGGTGAATTATTTTACAGTTACTAAACATGAACCAGTACCTTAGTCAGTGAAACAAGTTGCTATTTAAAAACATTTCCATCAAAATCCATTAAACCGAACGTGAAGTTACACATTATATGTAAATCCAAGATGGCCGCCGCTTTGAAGCTTAATAACTCAAATTGCCCAAAGGTTACAGAGTGGCATCAATTGGATTTGAAATCTATACTATAAATAGTCTCCATAAATGCAATAAAATGCTTTGCACACCAAAATTCCAGGTAGCATGTAAGAAACATGTATGGGGTACCTGTAAAAAAAAAGTACTCGAATTTTGTGCGAAACTAGGGTAGTCATAGACTCTACCCGTTATCTCAGAAACGAGCAGCTTGACCCCCATTTTTTCTGATTCACTTTAAGTGTAAGGGGTGGTAGTATTTATATCCGTGGCGTTTATGTCGGCTGATACGTTGCAGGTAGGAGTTTTAGCCACATATGTTACTATTGTCGTCTATGGGATTTGATTTGGTAGTATACACCCTGTAAAACTACTGATTAAGTAGACTTTCCCATCTAAAACCACAGAAATGACCAATTACTTAGTCCGAAATAAAATAAAATTATCACTTGGGTATCGTGGGTTTGTCGTTTTTGTTCCAACGTAGCATACCAATAGGTCTATTAGTGTACATTTTTCATCTGGAGTATTTGACGGAGAAAAATACTATAACCCCATTTCGTTCCGTTAAAGTGCTGTGCCAGACCATACACTAAAATTTCAAATTCAACAATTAAATGCTGTCTTAATTCATTGCAATAATATTTTACACCGATATGTAAGTCAATAATTACGAAAATGCCCCATAAAAGTATTAAAACATCACTCCCGTAGAACACTGCCGGAAACGACCGAGTAAAATTCTCGGTAAAAACATTTGCCTGTAAATAGCCGTGACGTCACGAAGGGAACGCGCTTCACAGAAACCTACCACGAGATGACTTTCAGCGCAAGCGAAAGTGGGACCGACAGCGACTGTAAAGCTTGATCATGCGATTCTTCTTTTGATGATGAATAGTGTAGTAATGACGACTGGACTAATATTTGTGCAACACAACAAATAATGCCTTATCAGTTTGAACCTGGAACATCTTCCGACGAACCACCGGCCTGACAGATGACGATGAAAATGGTCGTGGAGACAGCTTACCACTAATTTACAACTTTTATTCTTGTTTTGTTCTTTAGCTTTTCGTGCGAATTATTTTACTACACTGTATTCTACAAGTCAAGTGGACCCGATATCGGTAATTTTAAGAAATAAACAAAAACGACTTTTAGGCCGTCCCATCCATGAAGATGGGGGGTTTTTTTGGTGAATAATTTCAGTTTAGTTTGACGTAAAAAAAAAGAGAAGTAAAAGTGTTTTGGAAATAACAAAACAATACTATTTTTTGTGTGCAGTTGTGAAAACAGTCTGCTCAGAAATAAATAACTTATAGCACATTCCATAGTATGAAAAAAGGTTTTCTCTGTGGGAGGTATAGTAAAATTAATTTAATGTATTTATAGTGTTTTACAGGGAACGCCTTTTTTGATGCTATGGAATTTACAAGTCATTTATTTCTGAGCAGATTGTTTTCTAAGATGCATACAAAATTAGCTTCTTTTTTCTTCTTATTTACCCCCCCCCCCCCCCCCCCAAAAAAAAAAAAAAAAAAAACCCTACATTTTTGTAGGATGGGACGGACTATTGTCCGAACCAAATTGTTAACAACTACGAATAGGCTATAGATACTTACTTGTCTGACTTTATTGTTTTAATGTTCTCGAACTATAAAGAAAAATCTCACAAATGAACGAGATGCAAACGACAACAAATCGGATCTCGATGATTACACGAACCGTGCATGAGAAAACAAATTGACCGGAGTTTAAAGCATAACGCAATTTGGGACATTGACGATATGCACCCCAAGGTCGTTTCTGTGTGGATGGCGTCGGCTTGTTGTCATTTGTTTTGTGTCGCAGAAAAATTGTTGGTACAGCATCTTTTTTAAAAGCCATAACACATGGTATTCCCATATCTCGCTAAAGCCGACACGCCAGTTTGGACGAATCGAAACTAAAGTGTCTGCTGTCGCAACGGTCTCCGGCATTTTCTTCCTGTCCAGTATTTCCACGTTGTTTTAATCAAATTCACACACGGCTTTCTCACAGCAACATTACTAGGAAATGCGTGAAGACTAAATTTATCGGCTTTTGTGTTGCTACAGCCGCCAACAACACGCCGTTTAACCATAATAAACACAAACGAAGCAATGAACAATGGCGCTGACTATCGAAAGGAGTTCCCTTCGTGATGTCACGGATCAAATCTTACGGAAATTCCCGAAACGAATTCAGCTGGTTCTGTTTTTCAAGGGAATATTTTTAAATGGAAAATATAACGGTATATAATTTTTTTACATTTTTTTATTTTATTTTCTAATCATATTAAATAATATCTTGATTGATATAGCTCAATACATCATACATCTGGCACAGCACTTTAATGCAACTTGAAATATATTTAGTTTATTATATTATCACGTTATTTATGTTGTTTTACAAGTCAGGTTGATCAAAGAGAAGCGCCTTGTCGAAAATTACTGCTTTTGTTTACACTGTGCATTCAGGATTTGGTCAGTCCTGAGCTGACGCCACTTCGCCCAAAACTAGCTGTACCGAACGCCTCGAAAAGAAAAGAAAATGGCTGCCCTCAGTTAGCAGGAATAATCACGGGTTTTTATTAACACTAAAATTACGCGTTTTTCATTTGTGAAAGTGTCAGTATGTGCTGGTGATCCGGGTATGTATTTTTCCAACACATGTTTTAGTTTACTCACCCTTTAAGGTTTACTAGCAATAATATTTTTTGATTAAGAATTATTGGGGAATCCTCGTGCCAAATATGAATAATTTACATATCGCCATTAACATACGGGTTGTGTTTCTGTCTACGGGTTACTTCCGGGTTTATGTAACGATTTCGCTTTCTCAGCACGTGTCCACTTATAGACCGGTGCTAGAATCGAATTAAATACAGTTCTAAAAATGCCTTGCTGGGTTCGGCTACCCCTTTCGGTCGTAGACTTCCAAAAATCACATTTTAATATGTAAACTCATGATTAACCTTTCTCACTAACTAATACAATAATCACATAAGTCGTCCTTTTTATAAACACATAGCGGCTGAGTATATAGCACGGCCGCCGTGTGTATAAACCACTTCTATGCAATCTAATTAAAATTAGCTCCACTATTACATGTGGATCTAACAACAGACCGTTGGAGCTCATGTCCAGTTGACCTTCATTCAACCAATCAAAATCTTACTTGCAAAATCATACCAGTGATTTGAAAAGAATTTGAAAACATTAGGGATTATGCCGAGGGTATATGAAATGATTCGGTGAATTACGAAGTATGCCGGAAACTAATTTCAATATAAAAGAGACCCCCCCCCCCCCCCCTAAAAAAAAAAAAAAAAAAAAAAAAGAGAGAAAAAACCGTGATGGTAAAGCCATAAAATATGATTATACTAGTATACAATCCAGAGTTTATTACTGCACTTTTCCCTCTGTTGTTTCAATGTTGAAATAGACCAACAAGTTCGCCTATTGCATAGTCTTGCCCGATATTTTAAGAATTTTTATGCTCCCGAATAACGCTATAAAAGGCGAAGTGTAATTGGTCGATATTTAAATTGTTATTTATAGATGAAATGTCACCTGGACACGGGAGTCCACGCAATGCTGTTAGATCTACTGGTGAGACCAGTAGAGCTAATTTTAATCAAATTGACTTCTGTGTTACTTTGCAAAGATGGCCGTGTCCGTTGCCGTTGTATCTATGAGCCTCAAGCACTCTATAGCCGATGCTATATACTCGGCCGCTGTGTGTTTAAAGCCACTTCTGTGTTAAGTGACAAAGATGGCTGTATCCGTTGCTGTTGTATCTATGAGCCTCAGGCACTCTATAGCCGATGCTATATACTCGGCCGCTGTGTGTTTATAGCCACTTCTGTGTTATGTGACAAAGATGGCTGCGTCCGTTGCCGTTGTATCTATGGAATTGCCATGAGCCTCAAGCACTCTATAGCCGATGCTATATACTCGGCCGCTGTGTGTTTATAGCCACTTCTGTGTTATGTGACAAAGATGGCTGCGTCCGTTGCCGTTGTATCTATGGAATTGCCATGAGCCTCAAGCACTCTATAGCCGATGCTATATACTCGGCCGCTGTGTGTTTATAGCCACTTCTGTGTTATGTGACAAAGATGGCTGCGTCCGTTGCCGTTGTATCTATGGAATTGCCACGAGCCTCAAGCACTCTATAGCCGATGCTATATACTCGGCCGCTGTGTGTTTAAAGCCACTTCTGTGTTAAGTGACAAAGATGGCTGTATCCGTTGCCGTTGTATCTATGAGCCTCAAGCACTCTATAGCCGATGCTATATACTCGGCCGCTGTATGTTTATAGCCACTTCTGTGTTAAGTGACAAAGATGGCTGTATCCGTTGCCGTTGTATCTATGAGCCTCAAGCACTCTTTAGCCGATGCTATATACTCGGCCGCTGTGTGTTTATAGTCACTTCTGTGTTATGTGACAAAGATGGCTGAGTCCGTTGCCGTTGTATCTATGGAATTGCCACGAGCCTCAAGCACTCTATAGCCGATGCTACATACTCGGCCGCTTTGTGTTTATAGCCACTTCTGTGTCGTGTGACAAAGATGGCTGTGTCCATTGCCGTTGTATCTATGAGCCTCAAGCACTCTTTAGCCGATGCTATATACTCGGCCGCTTTGTGTTTATAGCCACTTCTGTGTTAAGTGACAAAGATGGCTGTGTCCGTTGCGTTGTATCTATGGAATTGCCACGAGCCTCAAGCACTCTATAGCCGATGCTATATACTCGGCCGCTGTGTGTTTATAGCCACTTCTGTGTTATGTGACAAAGATGGCTGTGTTCATTGTCATTGTATTTATGGTTAATGACAGTAAAAACCTGAGAAGAATCCGAAAATGCCTTAACAAATCAATGGCCAGGGCGGCCATCTTGGATTTCGAATCGGCCTGAAACGTACCAACTCTTGGTAACGATTATTTGGACCAGGCTTGTTTTTGTTTGTTTGTTTGTTTGTTTGTTTGTTTGTTTGTTTGTTGTTGTTTTTTCTTACTCGATTATCCAAATATCTCTCCTAACTGTATATCTATTAGATCTCTCTGTAACGGGTAGTTCAAAACCCGCGTGGCTCGTCTCTAGGTATGAACAGAGATAAGATCTTATATAAAGTATATATAATATAGCACGTTTAGTTCACTAAAAAACACAACAAAACACAATACACTTTGGAATCTGTATTAATACTACGCTGACAAATATACTGCCGCAGTAGTTAATTAACAACAACAATATAATAACAACCCAGAACTAATCACTTAATTAGTTAATCACTAGGTGTCTAGTTTACACAATATTCTAATCACTTCACCGTGACACAACACACACACACGTGTGATAATTGAGAAACGCTTCCAGGGGAACTTAATTAATAAAGGAATTACAACTCTATTCCTAACTGGTTAATTTTTAATTAACCCTTAACTACTCATTCAGTAACCTTGTAATACAGAATTAATACTGGTACCTATCACAATAAAGACAATAAACTACAGTTTACCTAGGTCCTCTAGGATGACTGGTTAAGCTTTATATATATTAAGACAGTGAGCCTACAGTTTACAGCGTCCGATTACCGGCAGCACCGTCTAAATAATATTGGTATAATACAGTATTAAAATATTTAAAGTCACATCAATCACATCAAGGTTATACAACAGAGCAGAAATAATATATTTACCAAGTCCAAACGGACCTACGTTCCCTGGGCGCCTTCCTATGTTTCTCCCCGATATCTCTAAATCCTATCTATTTATTACAAACCCGAATATCGCCTGGGGGCACATCGCGGTACTCCCCTTATCATGTGAATTTTCCACAGCGACCAAGACGATATTTTTCCTTAGATGGTCAGACTTACTGTCGCCAGTTCGCTGACAATCCCCTGGTTGTAAAACAGAACTCGCGGAGGTATTACGTAACTACTGGCCACATGGCCTCCGCACCTGGTCTGGGTGTGTATTGAAAGAGCACGACCACCGTCGCGCGGAGGTATTACGTAACAAAGTGCCCACCTGGGCTTAAGTGCATATTGGAACTGCACACGGCCCTCTAAAACAATTAATATCGCCACAGGCGAAAACAAAATTAAGAGCATGTACCGTCACACCCTTTATTATATTTATATATTTTTATATATTACTCTTCAAAAGAAGAAACGCAAAACCACATTGTCGTAACATTTGGAGAATTGATTTAATTATTGAATGGTGAGTCCGATAATTACCAAATGTTGCAGGATTGTTCACAATTCACTCTAGTCCATTGTGAGTAAGTGATAGGACACACCACCAAGGTCAAGGTCATCTGGAGTCAATACCGGGTGTGGCCTCCGCGTGTGTTGACAACTGCCTGGCACCGCCTGCCCATTGAAGCAACCAGAGTACGGATGACGTCCCGGGGGATGGTGGCCCACTCGGCCTGCAAGGCTGCTGCCAGCTCGGGCAGGGTCTGGGGCTGTGGTTGTCGCTGTCGGAGGCGTCGGTCCAACTCGTCCCATAGATGCTCAATTGGGGTTCATATCCGGTGATATCGATGGCCAAGGAAGGACATTAATGTTGTTGTTCTGTAGGAAAGCCGTTGTGAGACGTGCTGTGTGAGGCCTGGCGTTGTCATGTTGGAACACTGCGTTGGCGTTGGCCATAACTGGAACGATGTGTGGCCGGAGGATCTGGTCAATGTAGCCCTGTGCATTCAGGTTGCCCTGCACGTGGACCAGGTCAGTTATGCCAGTGTGTGAGATGGCTGCCCACACCATGACACTACCCCCGCCGAATCTGTCCACTTCCTGCACGCAGTTTGCCGCATAACGTTCACCACGACGCCTATACACGCGACATCTTCCATCATGACGTCGGAGCAGAAATCGGGACTCGTCACTGAACCACACCTGTCTCCATCGCAGTTGAGGCCATTGTCGATGAATCTGGCACCACTGCAGTCGGAGTCGACGGTGTTGTGGTGTTAAGATGACACCTCGAACTGGACGTCTGGCACGAATTCCTACCTCACGTAGGCGGTTCCGTACGGTCTGGTCGGATATCCTGCGCAAACCTGGTATTGCTGCGGCTGTGGAGGTGGCAGTAGTCAATCGTTCCCGAAGGTGGAGTACCCGGATGTAGCGGTCCTGCCCGGGGGTAGTGACCCGTGGTCGACCGGATCTAGGGAGGTCACGTGTTGATCCATGTTGCTGGTAACGGTCCCACAGTCTGGAGATGGTGCTTGGGGACACATGGAATGCCCTGGCAACGGCCGTTCTGGATTCGCCTGCGTCTAGTCGGCCGATGGCATTGTTTCTCTGCGGTTCACTGAGACGTGGCATGTCCTGGATTGTCAACTGTCGGCCAGATACAGAGGCCAGGCAAGCGAACACCCTGCACTTTTATACTGTCGGTGTTCATGTTGCACGTGCAGGCAACGCACGTGCAGTGGTGACATGGTTTGCACGTGGCTGCGTTTTTGCGAATATTCACATTTTGGAACTTTATTGTACAGTAGCTGCGTTTTATCGAATGTAACCGTGGGAATGTGTTTGGGACATGCAATGACCTTATATTCACAAAGCATGAACCGGTAGGAAACATAAAATCGGAGTTATAACCCATTTGTACCCTTTTGCGTTTCTTTTTTTGAAGAGTATAGTTATATTTTTGTAATATATTTCAGTCAAAAGCGGTATAGAAAGTATTAGTTTTATCGTGTAGAAAATACTAGCGGAAGTCGGACAATAGCAGGTGCCCGAAAGCCTAAACGTTATGTGTTTTTCAAATTTAGAATAAAATACTTTGATAATATTTCAAAGTCTGTTGTGTCACAACATTACAATTTTTTTGTGACCTGAAGAAGATGTACATCACTGGCTGCTAGTGACTGTGACGTCAGACGCTGTTCCATTGTAAACATACTTTGCGGGAAGCTACTTGATTTTTTGTTTCAAAATGTTTAATTCAAAATGATGGCTAGTTCCGAATGGGAGCGAATAAAGCTGGATTTATACTTTTGACGCCGTCACCCGCCGTAATACGCTAGCACACGCTACGCCGGTTGGCGGCGTCAGCTAGCGACTGCCGGCAGACATGACCGCGCGTTTAGCGTCATTGTCCCAAGTGTAAATCAACGCTCACAGGCGCCGACCTATTTTCATCCCACAGACAGGAGAAAACACACCACGGCCTTTGTCCAGTTGTGAAGCATTGGTTGTGACGGGAAAAAACCCAGTCAAAGAATGAGTACACCAAGGAGGACAGTCCATTTATTTTAAATCATAGAACATCTCCCATAATCTCAGCCCCACACCTCGCCAATTGCTCGCCAGGCATTTTTCTTCTACATTTGGTCTTTAAAATCGGACCGAGTCGGGACGTACAAACACTTAAACGTTTGAACGTCATTGATTAACCTCTCATCTATATGTTGCATATTTTCCATGTCCGTCGAACCAATCCAGTGCACTCTTTATTATATGTGTTGTGGAATGATGTGGCTACTTCTTATTGGCTGAATTACCGACATTTGCAAGCCCACACCTTGAAAGTTCAACACAGTTGAACTCTAGAAATGTTTATGCCGACATGCGCCGGTTTATGGCGAGTGCTCGCTGACGTTTAAATTACAAACCTATGCGCTGGCGAACGCCGGCTGCGGGCGCATGCTAGCGTATTACGGCGGGTGACGGCGTCAAACATATGAACCCAGCTTAATGGGCAATTAAAAATAAGAGGTAATTTGACGTTGCAGGAAGTGTAAATGTTATATTTATTTATGCAGTTCAACAATTATTGCTGTTAATGGATTTATGAAAAATGAGAAAACGACCTACCTGAACATTTAGCAAACATCCATGATGCGCACAACTCATTTCCTAGTAACAATATAACACTTCGAATTATCAGGTAGGGTTTCTCAGTTCAATAGGGAGCATGGCTGTATGAAAATATAAGCTATCACCCGCTGTTATGTGCAGTTCTGAACAGTCAACACAAATACAGGCTTACCAGTATAGCGGCCTGGTCACGCGTTGTCGAATCCGAAAATGTAATGGGGGATACGCCGACACTGAAATCAGCCTACCATAAACTCACCAAATTAATAATAAATAACGTCATTGTAATGTGTGTGTGTGTCTGTGTGTGTATGTGAGTATGTGTGTGTGTGTCTGTGTGTGTGAGTCTTTGTGTGTGTGTGTGTGCGTGTCTGCGTCTGCGTGTGTGTGTGTCTGTGTGCGTCTGTGTGTGTGTCTGTGTGCGTGTGTGTGTATGTGTGTCTGAGCGTCTGTGTATGTGTGTGTCTGTGTGTGTTTGTGTGTGTGTATGTGTGTGTGTGTGTGTCTGTGTGTGTATGTGTGTGTGTGTGTGTGTGTGTGTGTGTGTGTGTGTGTGTGCGTCTGTGTGTGTGTCTGTGTGCGTGTGTGTGTATGTGTGTCTGAGCGTCTGTGTATGTGTGTGTCTGTGTGTGTTTGTGTGTGTGTATGTGTGTGTGTGTGTGTCTGTGTGTGTGTGTGTGTGTGTGTGTGTGTGTGTGTGTGTGTGTGTGTGTCTGTGTGTGTCTCTTTGTGTGTTTGTGTGTTTGTGGCTATGTGTGTGTGTGTGTGTGTGTGTTTGTGTGTGTATGTATGCATGTATGCATGTATGTATGTATGTTATGTGTGTGTGTATGTGTGTGTGTGCGTGCGTGCGTGCGTGTGTGTGTATGTGTGTGTGTTAGTGTATGTATGTCCGTATGTATCTGTATGTGTGCGTGTGTGTATATGTGTGTATGATTGTGTATGTATGTATATGTGTGCGTATGTGAATGCGTGTTTGTTTGTGTGTGCGCATGCGCGCGCGTGTTTGTATATGTGTGCGTGTGTGTATGTATGTGTGTGTATTTGTGTTTGCGTACGTGTGTGTGTGTGTGTGTGTGTGTGTGTGTGTGTATGTATTAATGATTTACTGCATACACTTTATAAAAAATCGAGCACACTGCAACTAGATCGTGCGCCCACTATAATGTAAAACTATATATTATACTAGTAGAATATGTCCTACAGGGTAACGGTATGTAGGTAGGTAACTAGTTTTACGTGCTCATATACCTCTGAGTCAAACCGTTTCGAACTCGCCCATCCCGAGGCCGACCTCCGATATGATCGTAGCCGCTATTAGAAATTAGCGAGGAAAATTAGGCAGAGTTACGTCCCCTAACCGCTGTCCAGTTCCGGCGCGTTCCGGTAACAGTAAGAATGGCCGACGACCACAGTTGGCCTGACTTGGGACAGGACTTAATTACTTAACAGATAATTTAGAAATTTTGATTTAAGTCCTAATAATAAATAGGGGAAAGGGGGTAATTAATTTTTAGATGCGGCAAAAAATAAATATATTATAATTTAAAAATATACTAAACAATTTTTACAGTGTTAAGGCAAGGTCTGGCTGAAATTTATTATTCAGACCTAATTTTATGAAGAAAAAAAGTTAAATTAAAATGAGCAGAAATCAATTTTTCCTTAGTCAATCCATGCACATTGCAATGAAAAAGTCTAAGCTTATGATAACACCCACTTTTGCCATACTAATGTGGCTGAAAACAATACATAATTTAATCAATCAAAATCTTGGCAAATTTTTATGCTTATGTCAAGACAAGATAACACTTTATTTACACTCGGGCTGTTGCACACCGGCATAGAAGGAATATATACATAAACATTTTGTTATATACACGTGACAAGATGGTTGACAATAAATACATTAATTATAATACATACACACGTACACAAACACATATCAATATATTGATATATACGTGTATCCAAGTACTTATAAAGAAATAGAGTATCAAACGTATATATGGTATAGTACATAGTGGTAATATTGTGCTAAATATTTTTAGTTTTGATGGTGTTTGTAGTCAAGGGCGTTTTAATTCATGAATTATTATATTTATAAAACATGCTAATTTCTTTAGGGTACTAGTTCGTTTATTCTCCATTAGTTCTCTAAATTTATAAGTACTTGGTCGCGTATAATAATATGGGTGTAGAAACTGGACACTTGAATTATGAAAAAAATTGTAAATACAAAGATAATGGAACTCGTCTCCAATGTCCGTTGCATTACAGAATGTAAACATTCTATCTTCTATAAGTATGTTATTCCAGCGTCCAGTTTGAACGGGTAGATAATGGTTAGACGTTCTAAATTTTAAGAGTATTGTCTACAGTTTGTCTAGTAGTTTATTAACATAGCTTTCGCAAAAGTTGTTCGTTATATAATCGGCAAGTGATGCCTCTCGATGACTGTGATATGTTATTTTTCCATGTTTGTAAATACTTGTCTTTATTTAATTTGCTGTGAGAGACAATTTACTGATAGGAAAGATTGTGTTATCCAGATATCAATAATTCCCAAGTTAGCCTATGTGTTTTTAACAGTGGTGATCCAGTTATAGTTAGTTCCGTTAGTAAGGTGGTCATTTAGCATGATTTGATATAAAAGAGTAGACAATTTTGATTGTTTTCCTGATATCAGTCGCGCCCAGTCTTCTATAAATAGTTAACTCGATTGTCATTATCCCTAACTCTCCATAAAGCATAAATATTGGTGTTGCTTTCTTAACAGGTATGATGTATCTTAAAAAGTTTATTTGTACATAATTAAATATATAAATTTGTTCATATCCCCATATTTCGCATTTGTATGAATGAAAAAACCCTTGAAGAACTATTGAGTCGGAGATTTTAACTTTACATTCGGTTGATAGATAGTTGTCCTTTGATTTTTATAATACAAAGTACATGGCTTGTTATTTAAGTATATTCTTAGTAATTCGAAAGTTGTTTAATTTTGTAAAATTCCTAAATATTTGTATTCTTTCACATTTTCCAATATATTATTTCCAATCTTAAAATTATTTTTATAATCTCTACTGTTACCGTTAAAAAATCAATGTTTTTATTTTATTTTAAGTTTCCATTCATTACAATAGTGATAAACCATATTTAAGGTGTGTTGTACAATGTAGGTGTACCGCAGTGCTTGAAAATAGGGCAGTATCACCTGCATATAACAAGTAAAGCATGTGTAAAACAGTATCTAATATATGTAATCTTGGTCGTGTGCCGTAGGGAAAACCCCTTCACATCCACGGCTAGATAAATAATCTTCTAAATCATTCAAATACAGGGAGAATAGAATCGGGGATAAATGTTTACCTTGACGGATACTGTTGTTACATGGGAATAAAGTGGATTGCTGATTATGTACGAGAATCATCGATTTAAGACCTTGATACATTTGATGGATAATTCTAAAAACTGTACCGGTTATGTTATTCTGTAGTAGAGTGTGCCAAAGCTGTATTCTAGATACCATATCGAATGCTTTCTCAAAATCCACAAAAGTGCAATATAATTTATTGTTCCTTTTTTTCAAAATATCTATTTGGTGATGTAATGTAAATATATGGTCTGTAGTTGAATAGCCTTTAAAAACGCGGTTTGGGCCTCACTAATGATATTATTTTCCTCAATGAATAAACTTAAACGGTTATTAAGTAACGTTGTGAACAGTTTAGAGCAGCAGGAAACTATTGTGATTGGTCGGTAGTTTTCTGGATGTAGCCGACTTCCTTTCTTTTTAAAAATTGGTATACTAATACCGGTATGTCATTCATCTGGTAAGACTCTAAAAATAGTATTAAAACGTTTAACATAAACTGGCATGAGCGACGTAGCGGTTGACTTAATGTATTCGTTAACTACTCTATCAACATCTGCTGCTTTATGATATTTTAGTTGTTTTATAGCTTTCATTATTTCATCTGCTCTGATACAAAGGATGTCGACTACATCTCGAAAACTACCCACCAATCACATTACTTTGCTGCTGCAGAAAAACGTCACGTCCGCAACAAAACTTATTTACAAATTTCATCAATTTCACATAAAATTCTTCAAAATTAAATTCACGATTTTTTAAAACAGATAAAGAAGCAGGAAAATACATGAGGTTTTGTTTCAAACTTTATAACATTCAGAGAAAAATAAACTTTTATTTTATCATCAAAACGTGACACTATATAAAAATCAATTAACTAATTGCATAATTCATTACCAAACATTTTTGCACAAATTACAAGGGTATGAAGGTTTCTATGTCTTTGGTAAAGATTTTCTTCATTGTGGATTGTTAATAAAGATATTGAAGAAACTACATATCACGTCCGTCAAACTCACCCCCCCCCCCCAAAAAAAAAAAAAAAAAAAAAAAAAATAAAAAAATAAATAAATAAATAAAAAAAAAAAAAAAAAAAAAAAAAAAAAAAAAAAAAAAAACACATCCTTACAAAGTCTCCCTGGTGTAGTGTACGTGTCAAAATTTTACACATGCAAAATCCTTAAGATGTTTACTTTCATATGATGTAAAGTTTCCATGTAAATGTAATACTTTTTATTTTCATAGTAGCGGACCAATTACTATGAAGTGACTATCGGATATAAGGCTGGTGGGTACCTGGTTCGTAGCCTAGGTGCTGGCTCCCACACAGAGAGAGTTTTAACGACGCATGTAGGTGTATAACCACTACACCCTCTTCTCTCTCACTAACCACTAACCCACTGTCCTGGACAGGCAGCCCAGATAGCTGAGGTGTGTGCCCAGGACAGCGTACTTGAAGCGTAATTGGATATAAGCACGAAAGTAAGTTGAAATGAAACGAAACTATGGAATGCTCCTGGTGAGTGTGCAGGTAGGGCACGTTTGAATGTAGGTAGCCTATTTATTTTTAACAGGGCACATTTCTGATCGCAGGTGAATAGTCTACCTAATTTTCAAACATATTTCAAAATAATTCTGGATTATAACATTGCTTTCTCTAGCTCGAGTCACCTCCAGCGCTCCCCTTATTGATATTGATATGTGGGGTAAGGCTAGAGGAAACTCTATGTAATGCTTTGGTAATCGTCGACAACCAAATGGTTGCAAGTTAGTGTGTCTAAAATACATTTTCCCCCTAAATCTGATGCCACAGAACTGTAGTTTGATTATTAGCGTATTCAGTCATGACATTAAACTTACATGTTGTTAAACAGTACCAATGCTACACGAAGAAACGCGACGCCCGATATTATAAAGATGTCCCTCTATTCTTAGTACTAACCAGTTTTAAGTATTTTTCCTTGGCACGTGTGTCCTACATTTATCTAACAGCAGCTAGTAATATATATTTAAAAAAAACACATTTCTATTTAACTTTTGCTTAATTTATACTTAGGTGTACATAACTGACATCGTATATTGTCTAGCACTTGACTTTCATTCCCACTTTAATCTTATCACCTGACTTAAACATAATGCCTATCTTTTCACAATTTCAGTAATTTCATCTTTCACCTTGGACTTTTGCCCTTAATATGTCAACAGCTCTTGTAGCATCAGATCACAAACCATCCACATCACCTCCAGTATTGCTTTGGACAGTTCTCAACCATGTCTGATAGAACTAATATCAAATGAGACCTTGGCAATTTGCTCTCTTGGTACAGGGAATCTCTGCTGGATGGAAGGAGGTTTGCAACTCATTCACTGTAGCAGCATTCTTGATTTGACACTAAATTTCTCATGTGAAAGTTTGCTGATGGCATTTGTAGCTGCATCTCACCCCTAGAAGAAGCATGTGGTATGTTATCAATTTCTGCTGAACCTCAAAGAGCTCGGACAATGTCAATAAAGGTTTGATACTGGTGAAAAATATCAAAAGCCGCTGTAAGTTTTCTTTTCTTTACCAGACATTTCTTGTAGTAGTTATTGTAACTTACTCCAGAGGTTGGCTCTTTTTCAGTCTGGTGTATTATGAAGGTACAACATGCTCGTCACACCATTGTGTGACACTTTCAGCTTCAGAAATATGTCCATCAGTTATCAACGACATCTAATAGAATGGAAAATGGAACAAATAGTTTCACTCTTTCCTCTAAAGCATTATCATACTCTGTGCTTTGAATAAATTTACAGAGTGACCAAGAAGGTGTTCTTCCAAGTCACACTTGGTCTAAGGAACCCTTACAAAGGTCGCAATAGACTGGAAGACATTACTTTTCAATGAAAAAAAGACAACTCTGCCCCAACGTCTTGGGAAGAAGGTTCTACGTGTGAGAAGAAGTACATGTTTCACGTTCTGATGGTATGCAAACCATGTCCGAGAGAATTGTAAAGTACACATGAAAATGCAGGCAAAGATTATTCTTCAATGTCTACACATTGCAGCCAGTTCACCATCCAAGATAAGAAGATTTGTATATACTCGACTTAGCAACAAGAGACCTCTTAAAGGTGTGTACAGCACAATTAAAGATGCACGGAAGGCACTGACTAGTAATCGTTGCTGTGCTTGCCGTTTAATGAAGAATTGAAAACTGATGGTTTTGAATATTCTCAAGCAACATCAAAACTTCCTTGAAATGGTTTTAGCTCATGGAAGATCCGCCAAAACTGATGTTCATATATTTAACAAGTAGAGCATTGCGTATACCTTCTATATGGGAGTACAGGTGTGAATAACACACACATTATGACTTGAGAAATATCTGGAAATGTTTATTGCAAAATTAAGGATGCTAATATTGAAGTACAATAGAATATAGGTCAGCCATTTCCACCCTGCATGTATAGGTGTTCCCTGAGAATGCACATTGTCACGGGGATTCTATAATTCCCGTAACTGAATAAAACACGATTATCAAAAGTATCTCTCCTAACTGTATATCTATTAGATCTCTCTGTAACAGGCTGTTAAACCCTAGTATGGCTCGTCTCTAGGTATGATCAGAGATACGATCTTATATAAGTATATATTATTATAGCCCGTTTAGCTCACTAGAAACACAACAAAACACAATACACTTTGGAATCTGTATTATCCTACGCTGACAAATGTACAGCCGTAGTAGTAAATTAATAACAGCAATAATAACAACCCAGAACTGATCACTTAATTAGTTAATCTCTAGGTGTCTAGTTACACAATATGCGAATCACTTCACCGTTACACCACACCCACACGTGTGATAATTGAGAAACGCTTACAGGAGAAGTTAATTAATAAAGGAATTACAACACCATTCCTAACTGGTTAATTTTTAATTAACCCTTACTACTCGTTCAGTAACGTGTGATAATTGAGAAACGCTTCTTGGGGAACTTAATTAATAAAGGAATTACAGCTCTATTCCTAACGGGTTAATTTTTAATTAACCCTAACTACTCTTTCAGTAATCTTGTAACACAGAATTAATACTTATCACAATAAAGACAATAACCTACAGTTTACCCAGGTCGTCTAGGATGACTGGCTAAGCTTTATATTACCAAATACTCGTATAATGTTAGAACAAAAAGTCTACGATTTACTTCGTCAGATGACCGAAGACACTGTCTAAAGAATATTGGTATAATACAGTATTAAAATATTTAAAGTCACATCAATCACATCAAGGTTATACACAGAGCAGAAATGATATTTACCAAGTCCTAACGGACTACGTTCGTGATCCCCTGGAGCCGTCCTAATTCGTTCTCCTAGATATCTCTAAATCCTAGCTATTTATTCCAAAATCAGAATTGGCCTGGGGGTACAAGGCGGTACCTCACGTATCATCTCATATTCTACATCTCCTAGAGTCGGTATATTTCTCTCTGATCGTCAGTCTGGCTGACGCCATCGTCGCCAAAATCACGGTTGTAAACCCCGCACTCGCAGAGGTATTACGTAACTACTCGCCACATGGCCTCCGCAGCTGGACTAAGTGCATATTGGAATGTCCGATCGAGGACGGTCGCGCAGAAGTCTTACGTAACAAGTTGCCCATCTGGGCTACGGGCAATAAACTGCACACGGCCCTCTAACACAATTAAAATCGCCACAGGCGAAACAAATTTAAGAGCATGTTCCGTGACACACCCCCACCTCAAAAAGGATATTTCCTCTACTCTAGGAATAGGGAAATATACTACATTAAAACAAAAAGGTGCGTTAACCGACGCATACGGACATTTATAACACATGTAATAATAAGGTGACTACCAGTAATCACACTGAGTCTCTGAGTCCCTGGTATACAAAAAATATATATAAACAAAACAGAAATAAAGAATGTCAACACATTATCATAACGTTCAACTTCGGGACAGGGCATCAGCGATTACATTGGATGTGCCCTTGATATGTCCAATGGTAATTGGGTATTCTTGCAGAAGAAGACTCCATCTCAAAACTCTCTGGTTGGAGGCTTTCATTAGGATGGTCCAGTCCGTCTTCGTCTTCTTGGAACAGCACAGCTCCAGCACCCACGTCACTGACACCCACAGCTAGCTTGAACGGCATTCGGTAGTCTGGTGCTGCCATCACGGGAGACGAGTAGCGCATCTGCTTGATACGGTTGAATGACTTCTCGCCTTCACCTGACCAATGGAACTTCGTTTCCTTCCTTTTCAGCGTCGCACGTTTTCCAGGTTTTCTCCGATAGGCATGCTGTCGACGCGGTGTAGCGTTGGGTTCCAAGCGCACATCTTGGCTTAAGGTATTGGTAACCGTTGGAAGGTTCTGACAAATGGAAACATTGTCTTGTTTCAACGTAGTCAACTTTGCTCGCTGGGGGCTCAAGTCTGCTAGAATCTGGCCGTTGGCCAACTTGACCTCTGCAGTCTTGACGTCATCACAGGAAATTGAGTGTCTCTCAATTTGGACCGGTTTCTCTGGAACTATCGGCAGTCTGTCAAAATAACCTTTTAGCAAATTGATGTGACAATACCTACTTTTCCTAACGCTATCAGGAGTGTTTATCATATACCCTGTCTGATTAACCCGTTTGTGCACAACATAGGGCCCGAAATACCTGTTCTGTAATGAACCCCGTTTAATGGGAAGGTACAGCAGCACCTTTTCCCCTGGTTTAAATTCCCGACTCTTAGTCTTCCTATCAAACTCTGATTTTATTTTGCTCTGAGCATGGCTCAGTTGCTTCCTAGCCTTCCTATCAAACTCTGATTTTATTTTGTTCTGAGCATGGCTCAGTTGCGTCCTAGCTAGTTCGGTCGCCGGCAACCTCCGATTTCTAACTCTCTTATTTATTAATGCTCCCTTGTCCACAGTTAACAAGGTAGTGCGAGCTGCCAACAAATTTGGATCAGTCCCCTGCTCTAGTACTAACGCTTGTCTAATACAATGTAAGTCCCCTCTATCAAACACAACTGGTTCAATTCCCCTCTGCGGGAGATCAACAGGTTCCACCACATACAGAAAACAAATTGCCAAGCTGTAATTTAGCATCAGCCATACCAGGCAGTCCACAATATTTTCCAACCAGATTGACATGGCTGAGAAATTTCAGAAGGAACACTATATATGAAATGGTGATATCATATCATGAGAGCTGATGGACATACCGATGGATGAACCAGAGCAGAGCCTGAAGAAGGAGAATCCCAGAAACTTGAACATGACAGACATCATATTTTAATTGCATGGAAATACAGCGTGATATGAATGGAAGTCAGTACTTTCCTAGCGATACATATGTCTAATGATACTCTTCGATGTAGATACTAATTAAATACACCTGAGCATAAGTTCAGCACAATGTAAATAAAAAGACATCAAAAAATATTACAAGGAAGGAAGGAAGGAAGGAAGGAAATGTTTTATTTAACGACGCACTCAACACATTTTATTTACGGTTATATGGCGTCAAGACCCTCCCCCAAAAAACCCACACACACACAACACAACACACACACACGCACACGCACACACACACAACACACACACACACACACACACACACACACACACACACACACACACACACACACACACACACACACACACACAAACCAACCCACAAAACCCAACCACAGACTAGTATAAGATGAACATTTGTGAAATAGATGTATTGTTCGAAGGAAATTCGGTACACACAACTGACGTTTTTAATGTTTAACAATGTTATTTCGTATAGAGAGACATCTTCATAACACTGATGCAAATGCATGTAAACTCAACAACGTTACTTAAGGGATATTAAACTTTCTGATAATTGTTTGTTAATGAAATATTATTTTAGCTAGTTTTGGTCATATACATGATTTCTATACAGTTTCAGTAAAATGTGGCCCGTGATACACGCTAAGGGCCCGTGCTTATAAAACGAGTCCAGACTAAATCTCTAATGACGTCACAGGCATGCAATTTGTATGGCGTTGCCATGGCGTTCAAAAAAGCAAGAATTTTTTTATTTAACGACGCACTCAACACATTTTATTCACGGTTATATGGCGTCAGACATATGGTTAATGACCACACATATATTGAGAGAGGAAACCCGCTGTCGCCACTTCATGGGCTACTCTTTTCGATTAGCAGCAAGGGATATTTTATATGCGCCATCCCAGACAGGGTAGTACATACCACGGTCTTTGATATACCAGTTGTGGTGCAACGAGAAATAGCGCAATGGGCCCACCGACGGGGATCGATCCCACACCGACCGCGCATTGAGCGAACGTCTTACGTCCCGCCCCTCCACGGCGTTCACGTCTCAGACTCTATTAGAGTCTCAAGTATAGACTCTAAAAGCTTTATAAGTACCAGGCAAGATCTTGGACACAGAGCGTTTTTCACATATTTATGAAGAAAAAAAATATTGAAATGCGCATTTGACTAGAATTTGTCACACATTGGTTGATAACAATACTTTTTATTTTGTTCCTTCTAAATTGTTGTTTGAATCATTAAGTTTAAGAACATGCCACAATGCTGACAACTTACAACGGAAGAAGTTATATGTTCCCCATATTTAAAGGAAAAATGATAAATATCCACTGACCCCTAATTAATTTCGTTGCGTATAGTATAGACATATATACTGAACCTCATTTGAATAATACTGCCACCGTATATTAAATACAATGCACGTTGTATTAATAAAAGGTTCAGATAGTCCACAGTATGCATAAATGTAGAAATAAAATACACTTAAGGCATTTTGACGACGAGTATATCATTAGCCACACCGCATTAAACTTTAGCATTGTTATTTTGTTTGCTAATAATAACATCTGATACAGGATGAATATCATCCATTCTGGCCTTATATCTGTTAAACATTTCTATGGATGTCAATTTTATCCCTATATTTCTTTCTTTTTTCATATATATGAAACTTACATGTTGGTAACCGGTATCGACATTAGACGAAGAAACCCGACGCCCCTGTGTAAAACCCCATTAGTGTTATGCTTACGTCATTATGACGTAGAACAATTCAATTTCAATTCAATTTCAATTCAATTTCAATTCAGTTCGTTTATTTTCCTTATGCCTTACGGCACCTAAGAACAAAATAATACACATTTAAATCAGAAAGAGAAACAAGATTTTGGCAAGATGGTAAATATTATAACAATAAGGGTACAATACAGTACTACAATTATAAGATATAATAGTAAATACTTTTTGTACATACATGTAGAGATATATGTATAGGACGACTGATTCTAGTGGGGGACACAGTAGAGTATAGTTACAGTAAAGTTCTACGCTTAGCTGTAGAAGCATAAAGAAATTTACAGATATTGTTAATAACTTTGACGCTAGGGTTGCATACTAATTAGATAAGTTTGAAAACTAAAGGGTTAATGTAATAATAATGTGCGTTAAGACGTGAATCGACTGTCGCGCTAATGTTTAGTGATCGTATCATGAATAATCGAACTAAAGGTCTGTGGAGTCTGACGCCATATAACCATAAATAAAATGAGTTGAGTGCGTCGTTAAATAAAACATTTCTTTCTTGTTCCCTTTTGTCAGATGTCCACATCCCATCAGAAACTGACTAGACAATTACATGCACCTACATCATCGCCTCGAAGTTATCTTCATCATGCCTAACTTTGTGATTTCATTATCAGCTGACCGGCCTCGGTGGCGTCGTGGTTAGGCCATCGGTCTACAGGCTGGTAGGTAATGGGTTCGGATCCCAGTCGAGGCATGTTTTTAATCCAGATACCGACTCCAAACCCTGAGTGAGTGCTTCGCAAGGCTCAATGGGTAGGTGCAAACCACTTGCACCGACCAGTGATCCATAACTGGTTCAAAAAAGGCCATGGTTTGTGCTATCCTGCCTGTGGGAAGTGCAAATAAAAGATCCCTTGCTGCCTGTCGTAAAAGAGTAGCCTTTGTGGCGACAGCGGGTTTCCTCTAAAAAAACAGTGTCAGAATGACCATATGTTTGACGTCCAATAGCCGATGATAAGATACAAAATCAATGTGCTCTTGTGGCGTCGTTAAATAAAACAAACTTTACTCTTTTTTTCATTATCAGCTGAATTACACAACTTATGTTTAGTGCATTGATTCAAAATATATTCTTACTAAACCAACTGCCGATACGCTCTATTAAAATGTGAATGTAATTCTTAGAAATACGGAAAATCACATTGAATAATACTCATCGTGTGCGTCCTCCGCCATCTTGGATGCGAGTAACTACAGTTACCCACATGCGGTTATCCCCTGCGATAAGGGGGTAGGGGAAAGGGGTGGGGACAAGTCATCAAAATCGGACAAAAAACGATAGAGATATTAGAGCAAAATGAGCCAGCTTGAAATCTTTTCACCATACATTTTCATCATTGTATTCATAACATTAGTTGTAATACATGTAAAATGCATAGTGATGCGTTTGCAACCTTCCATAGCAGCTGTTTGGTACCAATACTAATATGATCAAATGTTGTTATCCAGGTTTGGGTATTTCGTTTAATTCGGGCAAACATCAGTCAGCACACCTATTAAAATGGGAGCCCGTACGCCTATGCGAAACGAAAAAACTTTTTTTCTTCTTTTGTTTTAAAGATAATAAAATGAGTCACGTGAATATACTTAGGGGGGATGGGTCCTCTGACCCTCCCCCTCCTCTGGATCTGCCTATGTAAAATGCAGCATAATGACAAATTTATATCTGCACAGTGAACGATATGAAAATTGTAACTGACAACAGCTCGATTAGAATCCGAGTACAATGACCCGAATGGCTTCTCGGCCGTTAACGAATAATCTATGGTGGATGATTTGTGCCATGTGAAGTTTTCACTTTGTCGCTATTAACAGTAATAACATTAACAGAACCCATCAGACGCCGGGCCGTCATCTATGGTGGACGGTTTGTGCCATGTGGCGTTTCCACTTTGTCGCTATTAACAGTAATAACGTTAACAGAACTCACCAAACGCCGGGCCGTCATCTATGGTGGATGGTTTGTGCCATGTGGTGTTTTCATTTTGTCGCTATTAACAGTAATAATATAAACAGAACACACCAAACGCCGGTCCGTCATCTATGGTGGATGGTTTGTGCCATGTGGCGTTTTCACTGTGTCGCTATTAACAGTAATAACATTAACAATCCACCAGACAAAGTATTAACAAAGTAATAACATTAACAGTACTGACCAGACGCCGGGCCGTCAACCTATTGTGGGTGGTTTGTGTCTCGTGGAGTTTTCGCTTTGTGGCTGTTAGCGGGCAACACGATGCTACGCAATTGGAGATCGCAGGGAAGTAAATTGACCAATCAGCGTTTGTGTTACACATACGAATGTAGTACATTGTAAATACAACGCGTGTTTGAAGAAAAGAAGAATATTTCAGTGATTGGTAAGTACGAAATGTGATATTTCGCAGGATGACACCTATGCACGTTGTTCTCAAGTTTGTTTATGAGATATTATTTTCCATCACCTATTTCCGTGTACCGAGTATGAATACAAGACCGGTGTATCGATTTCCTAGCAGCAGTGAAAATACAAATTGAAAGTTGTTTTTTTTCCAGATTTAGTCCGTCCCATCATTCTATTAAAAAAAGTAAAAAGTAAATAATTTCATTTTAGTTTGACGTAAGAAGAAAAGTAAAAGTGTTTTTGAAATAACAAAGAAATACAATTTGTGTGTGTAATTTACAAATCAATCGGTTCTGAAATAAATAATTTGTAGTAAATTTACATAGTATGAAAAAACAATGTGGTCCCTATGGGACGGACTATAGTTCATTCATTTTCATTTCAACTTATTTTCGTGCTTATATCCAATTCAGTTTCAAGCACGCTGTCCTGGACACACACCTCAGCTATCTGAGCTGTCTTCTGTCCAGGACAATAGATTAGTTATTAATTGTTCGTGGGTTAGTGAGAGAGACGAGGGTGTAGTGGCCTTATACATACCCATTGGGTCATTGAAACTCGCTCTGGGTTGGAGCCGGTACCGGGCTGTGAACCCTGTACCTACCAGCCTTGTGTCCGATAGCTTAACCACGACACCACATAAACATCATACGAAATGAAAGCTCGTTTAATATCCTATAATTCTGATACGTCTCAAGCACAAAATATGGACAAATTATTATCACTATGTATTTGATTCACCCAAGAAAATTCTCACACCTGACTGATCACAAGATAGTCGGGGTCTGTATGAATAGTGTGTGTATGTGTGTATACGCACCATTAAACATGTTTCATAAAAGTACTTCCATTTTCTTTCGTCACGCCGTTCCGTGTACATAACACCAGTGGCGGATCCAGAAAATTCATTGGGGGGGGGGGGGGGGCATGACATGAGGGCGGAATGCCAATGGAACTTTGGGGGAGGTTTGGAGGGGATCGTAAAACAATAAAAATTTATATATAATAAAATTATAACTGTCGTAAAATTTACGGGACGGGGGGGGGGGGGGCCTGCCCGTCCCCCTAGATTCGCCTCTGAACACATTCAAACAACGAGGGGCGACAAACAACGTAGCCTAGTCGTAAAGCGTTGGTTTCATATGCGGTCGGTCTAGGATCGATCCCCGTCGATGAACCGATTTGGGCTATTTCTCGTGCCAGCCGGTGCATCACAACTGGTATATCAAAGACCGTGGGGTGTGCTCTCCTGTCTGTGGGATGGTGCATATAAAATATCCCTTGCTACTGATGGAAAAATTAGCCCTTAAGACTATCTCTACGTTCGTCTTGTCGCTACGTTTAGGCTAAATTTAAAAATCCGACACCCTTTAACTTTCGGCTGAACAATTCAAAATTAGCGTTGAATCACAATAATATTTTCGGACATAACGTAAAAAAATTACTTCAACTTTTCGGCTTAATTCTCCTTCTGAGAACTTTCACAATTTTACCACCGCCTCTTCGTCTTTACATCGGTCACAACAACCGGTCTTCTGTGCTCCTTCAGTGCCGGATTCGTAAGCGAGAATCCCGCCTCCACCCCCCCCCCCCCCTCTCCCTGTCTTGAACGCAAGGTTTGCTTTGCAAAAACTTGCGCCCACGACAGGCGTGCGTTACAACAGCTTGTTCTATATGTGTACGTTAAACTCCCTGACCTGACCTGATGGGAAAATGTTGCGGGTTTCCTCTCTAAGACTGTAAGAAAAAAATACCAAATGTTTGCCATCCAATAGCCGATGATTGGTAAATCAAAGTGCTCTAGTAGTGTCGTTAAACAAAACAAACTTTATTTTCCTTTGGACCCCCCCCCCCCCCCCCCCCCCCAGAGTATACCACTCAATCAAATCCCATAGACGACAAAAATAACATGAATGTAAAACTGTAATAGGCAATATTTCAATCAATGTGAATGTAAAACTGTCATAGGCAATACTTCAATCGACGTGAATGTAAAACTGTCATGGGCAATACTTCAATCAACGTGAATGTAAAACTGTCATGGGCAATACTTCAATCAACGTGAATGTAAATCTGTCATGGGCAATACTTCAATCAACGTGAATGTAAAACTGTCACGGGCAATACTTCAATCAACGTGAATGTACAACTGTCATGGGCAATACTTCAATCAACGTGAATGTACAACTGCCATGGGCAATACTTCAATCAACGTGAATGTAAAACTGTCATGGGCAATACTTCAATCAACGTGAATGTAAAACTGTCATCCCTGATCGTTCAAGTGAAACCGAAAGTAATGAGGATTAAACAATTTGTTTCAGCCATAACGGAAAGGAAAGGAAATTATTTAACGATGCACTCAACACATTTTATATACGGTTATATGGCGTCCGCCACTTCATGGGCTACTCTTTTCGATTAGTAGCAAGGGATCTTGTATATGCACCATCCCACAGACAGGATAGCACATACCACGGACTTTGAAATGCCCAGTCGTGACACACTGGCTGGGACGAGAAATAGCTCAATGGGCCCACCGACGGGAATCGATCTTAGACCGACAGCGCATCAAGCGAGCGCTTTACCACTGGGCTACGTCCCGCCCCTTCTTAGAGGAAACCCGCTACATTTTTCCATTAGTAGCAAGGGATATTTTATATGTACCATCTACAGACAGGATACTCGATAGCACATACCACGGCCTTTGATATACCAGTCGTGGTGCACTGGCTGGAACGAGAAATAGCCCAATGGGCCCACCGACGGGAATCGATCTTAGACTGATCGAGCACCAAGCGAGTGCTTTACCACTGGGGTACGTCCCGCCCCTGAAAGCGTCTTTGACTACCATAACCGGCCTCACAGCCATAATTTAAAATACTGCTGACATATGTATCAATCAGTGATAGTAATGTTTCTGCATTTAAGAAATAGATACTAGTTTTACCAAATAGAACAGCCATAGCTTTTCTACCTTGGTTGCATATTACCTTCTGAGCGGTATTAAATTTTCCATTATAATGAAGACAGACCCCAAGATAGTTAAAACTGACAACACTTTCTAAATCGGTTCCGTGGTATATCCACCTTTCTTCAGGTGTCACATTTCCACCTTTTCTGAATACTACAATTTTACTTTTATTAATATTTAATATGAAACTTTTAAATTCCACTTATTTGAGTATATATACAAAGTGTCTAACATACTCTGCAATTCAGGCGCACTTTCGGAAAACAATACCGTATCATCGGCATACATCAGTAGACAGAGATGAAGCATAACTAGTATAGTCGGTCGGTGGAATTTAACAGTTTCATTTCTAGATCGTTAACAAATAAAGAAAACAAGAATGGCGAAAGAGCTTTTCCCTGAATTAGACCGGATTTGTACCAGAAGGATTCAGATATATTTCCCTGATATTTCACACATGATTTTATCTGACCATACATTGATTTTACAACATTTATAAGCTTACTATTTAATCCTAAGTTATAAATTTTTGGCAAAAATGCCTTATGCTCAACTGTATCAAATGCTTTACTAAAGTCAATGAAAGCACAATAGAGTCTTTTCTTATTGCCAAGCGTAATAGTTATAAGACTCTGCAGAGCAAAAATAGCGTCAACCGTGCTAAAACCGGGCTTAAACCCAAACTGCGCTTAAGATATAATATTTTAGGTTGAACTCACATTCAGTAATCTATTGTTTAAAATTGTTGGAACAATTTTGATAAGTGGCTCATGAGAGTGATACCTCTATAATTAATTACATCGTTTTTATCACCCATTTTAAACAAAGGAATAATTTTCTGGAAAGATGCCAGAATCTAAAATAACATTATTATTTATTTTTTTACAGACAATAGGTAGCATTAAATCTTTACATTCAGTGAAAACCTCATATAATAGGCCATCAATGCCGGGCTTTTGTTACGCTTAGCTTTTTTTTTAACACATATAGGATCTCATATTCGGTAATACGCTTATCTAATTCTTCATATAAGGCTTGGTTATCTTGATTAGTGCAGTCGTTAGTGCCTTGTGTATTATCGTTTTGTGTAGAGCAAACGAGGTTTCTAAAGTGATTCATAAATGTATCTATTTGTCACGGGGATCCTATAATACCCGTAACTGAATGAAACACGATTGTCCAAATATCTCTCCTAACTGTATATCTATTAGATCTCTCTGTAACAGGCAGTTATACCCGCTGGCTCGTCTAGGTATGATCAGAGATAAGATCTTATATAAAGTATATATTATTATAGCACGTTTAGTTCACTAGAAAACACAACAAAAACACAATACACTTTGGAATCTGTATTAACCTATGCTGACAAATGTACTGCCGCAGTAGTTAATTAACAACAACAAATAATAACAACCCAGAACTGATCACTTAATTAGTTAATCTCTAGGTGTCTAGTTTACACAATATGCTAATCACTTCACCGTGACACAACACCCCACACGTGTGATAATTGAGAAACGCTTCCAGGAGAACTTAATTAATAAAGGAATTACAACTCTATTCCTAACTGGTTAATTTTTAATTAACCCTTACTACTCGTTCAATAACGTGTGATAATTGAGAAACGCTGCCAGGGGAACTACAGTATTACTGCGTCAGATGACCGGCAGCACCGTCTAAATAATATTGGTATAATACAGTATTAAAATATTTAAAGTCACATCAATCACATCAAGGTTATACAACAGAGCAGAAATGATATTTACCAAGTCCTAACGGACTAACGTTCCCTGGGAGCCTTCCTTTTTGTTTCTCCCTGATATCTCTAAAATCCTAGCTATTTATTCAAAACTCTCAGAGACAGCGAATATCGCCTGGGGGTACAAGGCGGTCCCTCACGTATCATGTGGATTTTCCACAGCAACCCCACCGGCATATTTTGCTCTGATCGTCAGACTGGCTGTCGCCATTCCGCGAGCAATCCCCTGGTCATAAACAGCAGTAGCGGAGTTATTACGTAACTACTGGCCACATGGCCTCAACACCTGCGCTAGGTGTGTATTAGAAAGTTCGACGACCGTCGCGCAAAGGTATCACGTAACAAGTTGCCCATCTCGGCTAAGTGCATTTGGAACTGCACACGGTCCTCTAAAACAATTAATATCGTCACAGGCGAAAAGAAATTAAGAGCATGTACCGTCACACACACCCACCTCAAAAAGGATATTTCCTCTACTCTAGGAATAGGGAAATATACTACATTAAAACAAAAAGGTGCGTTAACCGACGCATACGGGCATTTATAACACATGTAATAATAAGCTGACTACCAGTAATCACACTGAGTCTCTGAGTCCCTGGTATACAAATAAAATATATAAAAACAAAACAGAAATCAAGAATGTCGACACATTATCATAACGTTCAACTTCGGGACAGGGCATCAGCGATTACATTGGATGTGCCCTTGATATGTTCAATGGTAATTGGGTATTCTTGCAGAAGAAGACTCCACCTCAAAACTCAATGGTTGGTGGCTTTCATTCTGTGAATGAAGGTAAGCGGATTATGATCAGTAAAGACCATCACTTGATGCACTGCCGATTTCACGTAGATCTGAAAATGCTTCAGAGCTTGTACCATGGCCAAAGCTCCTTCTCTATAGTGGAATAGTTCACCTGGTGTTTGTCAAACGTTTTGGAGAAGAAACTTACAGGATGGTCCAGTCCATTTTCATCTTCCTGGAACAGCACAGCTCCAGCTCCAACGTCACTGGCATCCACAGCTAGCTTGAACGGCATTCGGTAGTCTGGTGCTGCCATCACGGGAGACGAGTAGCGCCTCTGCTTGAGACGGTTGAATGACTTCTCGCATTCATCGGACCACTGGAACTTCGTTTCTTTCTTTTTCAGTGTCGCACGTTTTCCAGGTTTTCTCCGATAGGTATGCTGTCGAATCGGTGTAGCGTTGGGTTCCAAGCGCACATCCTGGATTAAGGTGTTGGTAACCGTTGGAAGGTCCGGACAAATGGAAACATTGTCTTATATCAGCGTAGTCAACGTTTCTCGCTGGGGGTTCAAGTCTGCTAGAATCTGGCTGTTGGTTAATTTTCTGTCTGCAGTCTTGACGTCATCACAGGAAATTGAGAGACTCTCAATTTGGACCGGTCACTCTGGAACTATTGGCAGTCTGTCAAAATAACCTTTTAGCAAATTGATGTGACAATACCTACTTTTCCTAACCCTATCAGGAGTGTTTATCACATACCCTGTCTCATTAACCCGTTTGTGCACAACATAGGGCCCGAACTACCTGTTCTGTAATGAACCCCGTTTAATGGGAAGGTACAGCAGCACCTTATCCCCTGGTTTAAATTCCCGACTCCTAGCCTTCCTATCAAACACTGATTTTATTTTGCTCTGAGCATGGCTCAGTTGCTTCCCAGCTAGTTCGGTCGCCGGCAACCTCCTAGCTCTAACTCTCTTATTCATTAATACTCCCTTGTCCTCAGTTAACAATGTAGTGCGAGCTGCCAACATATTTGGATCAGCCCCCTGCTCTAGAATTAACTCTTGTCTATTACAAGGTAAGGCCCCTCTATCAACCACAACTGGTTCATTTACCCTCTGCGGGAGGTCAACAGGTTCCACCACATTTAGTTCGTCAGTTGACTTATCTACAATTTTACTGATAACCTCATCCACTCCAATTTCATGGCTCACACACGTATCAGACAAATCACAAATATCCTCTGGGTCTCGTGTTACCCCAATGGCCATAGCCCTAGTCTTTGCACACACAGGATATCTAATCTCATCAACCTCACTCTCTTCTATTGGTAAAGGGCTGTCTTTATTTAACAATTGGTCACATTTCGGCTGACAACACTGACTAGTCAAATCATTACCCAACAAAACTCCAATGTTGTCAACAGGCAAGTCCTTTACAACACCCATAACGACTGGTCCCGTCACAAACTTCGAACACAAGAAAACGTTATGTAACCGGACAACCATTTTTTCTCCAGTAACTGAGGTTAAAGCCAAACTACGTCCTGTATCTGAATTTTCAATACCAGCTAAACACTTTGACGTTATAAGCGACTGACTACAGCCTGTGTCTCGATAGATTGATATTGCCTTAGGACTCAATTCTTGTTTCACATCACAAACCATACCAGTGGACACATACGGGTTTACTTTCTCTGCCAAGGGCCTAACCATTAACTCTTTCGCTAACGGAGCTGACCTCACTAAACCGACCACTTGCGCATTATCGCGTTTCCTTTTAAAACAGTCCCCGACAAGATGGTTATCCTTTTTACAGTAACTGCAATGTGGACGAAAGGTTCGTGCAGTGGCTGATAATGCAGGTTTATCCTTACTTTGCCCACCAGGTGCATTCCTTGCCTGACTAGCTGACCAACTAGATGACTCTCCAAAATAGTTACTTTCCCGGGAAAAACCGGGCTGAAATTTCTTCTTATCACCCTGTTGTATAGAGCTACCCTGTACTGCCTGAGCTTTGTGTATTAACACGTAATCATCTGCCACTATGCCTGCCTCCTCTATCTCTTTGACATCACGATCCTCTAAATGAATACGTAAGCTAACTGGTAATCCATTTTTAATGTCCTGTAAGATCAACAACTCCCGTAACTCGGTATATGACTCTACCTGATGAGACACCACCCATTTATCAAACATTCCTGCCTTCTTAGCCACAAACTCACTATAAGACTGACCCTGCGTTTTTCTCAACTCGCTATACCGTAAACGATAATCCTCAGGTCGTAATTCATAAGCCCTCAACACTGCAGCCTTAACTAGGTCGTACTGACTTGCTCGCTCATCACTCATTGAATTATAAGCTACACTAGCCTTCCCCTTAAACTTAGACACGGCTAACAATGTCCACTTAGACTGCGGCCAATTTAGCTGCTTAGTGGCCCGTTCAAAAAGTTGGAAGAACATATCTACCTCCTGGTCATCAAATACAGGCACTGATCTATAAGCCTCCGACATGTTAAAACCATTTCCGGCTTCCCGTCTAACTTCTTCAGTATTCAACTTTAACTCATGTTCCACTTTTAATTTTGCTAACTGGAATTCTCTATCCCTATCTCTCTCTCTCTCTCTCTCTCTCTCTCTCTCTCTCTCTCTCTCTCTCTCTCTCTCTCTCTCTCTCTCTCTCTCTCTCTATCTCTCTCTCTATCCCTCTCTCTATCTCTCTCTTCTCTCTCTATCTAATGCACGTTCTTCTCTTTCGTACTCAAGCTTTTTAAAAGCTAATTGTTGTTCCACACTTAACTCATTTATCTCTATCTCTGGAACAATCTCACTGTCTTCCATAACATGACTATCACCAAAACCTTCCTGGATAATAATTGTCCTTATCTCTCCTAAGGTTTTAGCTGATGTTAAATCAATTTCTCGCTCACCCGCGATTTCAACTAACTCGGCCTTACGTGCTCGCTTAATCTCCACTACACTGAGCGTAGGCCTATCCAGCAAATTCTTATCCATGTTTGGATATAAAGCACTTATTATTAATTGATTTTCTAGTGAACAACGTTGCTACTTCTAGTTATTTGTAAAAGTAATTTATAAAGCCCCCATTTACAAACAATACTTTTTGTAAATATGCATGTCCCGTTTCAGATCCGGGACAAGCGCCCCAATTTTCTACTCCTGTCACGGGGATCCTATAATACCCGTAACTGAATGAAACACGATTGTCCAAATATCTCTCCTAACTGTATATCTATTAGATCTCTCTGTAACAGGCAGTTATACCCGCTGGCTCGTCTAGGTATGATCAGAGATAAGATCTTATATAAAGTATATATTATTATAGCACGTTTAGTTCACTAGAAAACACAACAAAAACACAATACACTTTGGAATCTGTATTAACCTACGCTGACAAATGTACTGCCGCAGTAGTTAATTAACAACAACAAATAATAACAACCCAGAACTGATCACTTAATTAGTTAATCTCTAGGTGTCTAGTTTACACAATATGCTAATCACTTCACCGTGACACAACACCCCACACGTGTGATAATTGAGAAACGCTGCCAGGGGAACTTAATTAATAAAGGAATTACAACTCTATTCCTAACTGGATAATTTTTAATTAACCCTTACTACTCATTCAATAACCTTGTAATACAGACTTAATACTGGTACCTATCACAATAAAGACAATAACCTACAGTTTACCTAGGTCCTCTAGGATGACTGGATAAGCTTTAATAATTATATAGATCAGTGAGCCTACAGTATTACTGCGTCAGATGACCGGCAGCACCGTCTAAATAATATTGGTATAATACAGTATTAAAATATTTAAAGTCACATCAATCACATCAAGGTTATACAACAGAGCAGAAATGATATTTACCAAGTCCTAACGGACTAACGTTCCCTGGGAGCCTTCCTTTTTGTTTCTCCCTGTTTCTCTAAAATCCTAGCTATTTATTCAAAACTCTCAGAGACAGCGAATATCGCCTGGGGGTACAAGGCGGTCCCTCACGTATCATGTGGATTTTCCACAGCCACCCCGCCGGCATATTTTTCTCTGATCGTCAGACTGGCTGTCGCCATTCCGCGAGCAATCCCCTGGTCATAAACAGCACTAGCGGAGTTATTACGTAACTACTGGCCACATGGCCTCCACACCTGCGCTAGGTGTGTATTAGAAAGCTCGACGACCGTCGCGCAAAGGTATCACGTAACAAGTTGCCCATCTGGGCTAAGTGCATTTGGAACTGCACACGGTCCTCTAAAACAATTAATATCGCCACAGGCGAAAAGAAATAAGAGCATGTACCGACCCACCTCAAAAAGGATATTTCCTCTACTCTAGGAATAGGGAAATATACTACATTAAAACAAAAAGGTGCGTTAACCGGATACGGGCATTTATAACACATTTTCTACAAATCCACCTCTGACCTACAAACCTACAAATACATAAAGCATGGGATATTTCTCGTTCAAACCCTTTGCTAAAAGAACAGGCACATCATGTTATAAGTATATGCGCTACATGGAGGCCTCGATCATCTCAAGGTTTTTGTTCCCTTTGTAATTTACATTACTCCGATCTTCTTATACATGTTATAATTAGCTGTCAGTATTTATCTAAAACCAGAGATGACTTTTGGTGGTCAATCTTAGATATTGGTCCAATTGAGCTAAGCACAGAATTGCATTATCTTTCAGACGAGGCGTTCATTACTCAATTACTATCTTGCAATCCGCCCTTAAACCTTGATAAAGATACCACGAAATCCTATGTTGAGATTGTCGTAGAATTCATATATTTATTAAGTAAAACATATTTTAACACGTTAATTAATAACTGAGATACAGTGCACAGCAAAACGGCACACCTTGTGTGCATGTACTATTGTAAAATACATTTAATATTATGTTTATTTTGAAAATCGTTTTCTTTTAATTCTTCTCTGTAGTTATCACTAATATGTATACTTGTTTGTCTCTGTGCTGTAATTATTTCTTTGTATGTATATCTGTTTATGTGTTGTTTTGTTGTTACAACTCTCTTTAAGAGGAATAAAGAATATATATATATATCATTATATCACAGTTATGGCCTTTTTAAGGGTTATTTTTCCTATGAGTACCAAGCATATTTCCTTCTTGCATTAGGTAAGATGAACGTAGTTTCTTTTGTAACACTTTTACTTATTTTTAGCATCTGATAGTTTGAATCTATTAGTTTGGCTATTTCTCACCCTAGGCAGTGCACAGTGACTGGTATATCGAAGGTCATGGTATGTGTTATACTGTCTGAAAAAGAACTAATGGGAAGATGTCAAAATTAGCAAATGTCTGATATCCAATAGCCGATGATAAATAAATCGTTATGCTCTAGTGGTGTCGTAAAACAAAACAAACGTTCACTTTAACTGTTATCTGTCAATAAAAATTAAAGTGCCCCTTTAAAATATTTACTTTTTTTTTTGCTTCAAATTTGCGCTTTTCAAACAGAGGATCCACATGCCTTTTTTGTTCTCCACCAAAAACTATTTCGTGGGTCCGCCCTTGCTTCCCATAATATACCTGACAGGTTTAAAGGTAGGGTCAACTGAAACAAGAGCATTATGTGTTGAAAAGATGCATACCCGGACCACCAACACATAATGACACTTTAACAAATGAAAAGCGTGTAATTGTAGAGTTAATAAAAAACAAACATGATTATTCCTGCTAACTGGGGGCAGCCATTTTGTTTCGTTTTTATGACGTCCAGTGGTATAGCTTGGGGCGAAGTGACATCAGCTCCGTCCATCTCCTCTATGCACAGTGTAAACAAACGCTCTAATTTACGACACGGCTCTTCGCTTTCATCAACCTGACGTGTAAAACAACATAAATTACTTGATAGTATAATAAACTATTTAACTAAATATATTTCAGGTTGCATCAATAGAACGAAATGGAGTTATAGTATTTTTCTTTTTTAAAAAAACAAAGAAAAAATGCATATTATTAGGTCTATTGGTAGGATACGTTCGAACAAAAACGACCACTCACGATATCAAAGTGATACTTTTCTTTTCTTTGGGACAATGTATTTGGTCAGTTTTGTGATTTTAGATGGGAAAGTCTACTTAATCAAGGGTTTTACAGAATTACTTACAATAATAAAGCAGGACAGCTGATAATGACCATTACGATTTGAGGGGTATCCATGCTGTTATCACAGAATGCCCTGTGAATACCCTGTCTTTTTAATGATTCTAGACCCAGTGTCTGAGGACCGTCTAAATATACGCCTGCCAATCAGGAACCACAGGTACAGGCCACGGAAAGAAAAGGTAAATTAACCAAGAAAACACTCCGATTATTGTTTCAGTACGTGGGCTAATTTATGTACAAAACATAATACAGTTACTTCAAAACTTTGACAATAGTGGTTTATTTTGTATTGAAAAAAAATAAAATAATAATTGCTGTCTTACTAGGGTGGATATTATTACAGAACATTGCGATGCATCCGCAAAAATCAGGTATGTTTTGTTTCTTCAGTTCGAAGACTATTTCCTGACGTGACACGTTAGGCATTACGTAACCACCAGCTCGCCACTGCGACGGTACAAAATGGCTGCGCCCGTTATATATAACAGCTGTCACATTTAACCGTTTTATTAATTAACTATACAATTATACTTGTTGATATTAAGCAATAATGTGCATTATATATCGTTGAATATGCATACCAGACCAAATGCCTTAATTGTCCCCTCCTTTAACCGCGAAAGCTAACTGGAACGTGTGAATAACGCTCTCGCGCCGGTCGTTTCTCTGACAGCGTAATCATGTGCTTAATTACACCGCGGTGGAGAATTTCAGTTCAACTTATTTTCGTGCTTATATCCAATTAAAGTTCAAGTACGCTGTCCTGGACACACCCATCAGCTATCTAGGCTGTCTGTCCAGGACAGTGGGTTAGTTGTTAGTTGGTTAGTGAGAGAAATAGAGGGTGTAGCGGCCTTACACCTACCCACTGAGCTCTTAAGAACTCGTTCTGGGTTGGAGCCGGTACCGGGCTGCGAACCCTGTTTCTACTACCCTGTAATCCGATGGCTTAACCACGACGCCACCGAGGTCGGCACGCGCCGGTCGTTTCTCTGACAGTGTAATTCTGTTATTTATTACACCGCGGTGGAGAAGATTGCCATGCGATATTTATCGTCTCTTCTCTTTGTTAGAATAAGCCTTCTCAGAGGTCATGAACTCTGACCTGGTGATTCATTCATTGTTAACATTTTATATGCGTTTTACATTAAATTTACTCATATAATTTTGATCACAAAAAAGGTATTTGCCAAAAAGTGTTCGCCTTAGTTTTGCATTCGATTATCAATCAAATCATTTATTTCCATATATGCATCATACAGAAATGTACATAAACATAAACTAGTAGTGCTAATAATGATGCTACCATCATGAACATGTTATAATGTTACATAAAACTCTAAAATGAATTGCCTTTATGCATGAATATAAAATAACATACAGATATAAATGCATACATGAAAGAGAATAAAAGTATAGTTATGTGGTTTTGTTTTTAGTTTGTTCTAGACTGTGGTAGGGGGTCTAGAGAGTTCTGTCCTTCTGTGATTTAACATTTCATAGCACGACTGACCTATTATTACGGATATATTCCCTGGGCAGTCTAAGAGAAAAATCGATTTCTCTTTGTTGGTTAGATGTTGAAAGTCTGGGCAGAGTTGTTGTATTTTATTGTATAGGATATTTCGCATGTGGGAGTTTGTGGGACATGTTGTCAAAAAATGTATTTCGTCTTCTACTTCTTGGTTACACAGTCTGCATAGTCTGTCTTTTTTGTCAGTGTTCCTATATCGTCCAGTTTCAATTTCAAGTCGGTGAGCGCATATTCTTAGTTTTGTAAGTGCCTGCCTAAAGTTTACATTTTTAATTTGGTTTAGATATTCGGCTAATTTATATTCATCTTTAATATGTTTGAATATTTGGAGTTTTTCAGATTTTTCTAGTTTTATTGTAAAGTATTCTTTGAAATTGTTGTTAAGGGTTTGAGTTATGGCTTTTGCATTTCTTTTCATGCAGTTTTTGTTATTTTTTAGTTTAAGTGGGTCGATATTGTTAATTTCAAACATACATTTGCAATATGCATGCCAGCCTATGTTGTGTTGTGACTGTAGTTCTTTACTGCATTGTATTGCGTCATAGAGAATTGTTCTCGACATTTCTATGCGTTCTAGGTATGCCCAGTATTTATATATATTGGTGTGTATGTTATTAATCAGTGGATATCTCCCAAGTTCGCTTTTGCATGCAATATTGGTGCTATTCTTTCCGACTTGGAGGTTTAACTTACAAAATTTTGTGTGTATTTTTTCATATGGCTCGTTTTCTAATGTGTCCAAAAATGTGTGTTGGTTGTGCTTTTTTAATCTGCCGTAGAGTTCGCTGCCCCATACCTCACAGTTATATAGCAGGATCGGTTTAATAAGAGAGTCAAAAAGCTTATTATAAATATATGGAGGAGGGTTTGTCCCCCCGAAAGTCATATGTAATTTAAAAAGGGCCTTTGAGCCCTTCTTGCTTAGTTCTAGTTTTGTTTGTGTGAAGTTTCCGACAGAGTTTATGTTGCATCCTAAGTATGTGTAGTTGTTTGTTTGAACTATTTCATCTTGTTCCAGGTATAATTTCAGATTAGTGGGGCTTTTTCCTTTTTGTATTATCATAGAGTTTGATTTTGCTGGGTTAATATTAAGGTGCCATGATTTGCAAAAGTTACTAAGCGTGTTGAGGCATTCTTGTAGACCGTTGGCGGTTTCAGATATAAGGACTAGATCGTCGGCCCATAGCAAATGTGATATTGTTTGTTTCTGGAGCGTTACTGGTGTACATATATTTGTTGGAAAGGTAAGGTCATCTATATATATGTCAAACATAGTAGGACTCCAATGTTAGAAGGGAAGTGGTCTGATACCCCATTTGAAAATTTTACTGCCACTTCTGTCTTATTGTACATGGACTTGATAATGTTATAAAACTTTCCGCCAAGACCAAGCCGTAGTGTTTTGAGGAGTCCTTCTCTCCACACCGTGTCAAAGGCTTTTTGGAAATCTATAAAGCATACGTATAGTTTCTTGTGTTGCTTTTCTACATATTTATTTATAATAGTTTTTAAAATGAAAATGTTATCAGTTGTTCTTCTGTCTTTTCTGAAACCAGATTGATTATCTGATAGCAGTTTTTTCTCTTCTAAATGACTGGTTAGTCGGTTGTTGAGAATGGTAGAAAACAGTTTACCTAGGCAACTTGTTATAGTTATTCCTCTATAATTTTTGGGGTCCATTGGGTTTCCCTTTTTATGTATCGGCGTTATATATCCGTTAGTCCAGCTGGATGGAAATGTCCCTGTGTTATATACTGCATTAAACAGTTTGGCTAATGGGGAGCTTATTATGTCATGGCCAAATTTAATCATTTCATTGGAGATGGTATCAGGGCCACATGCTTTGTTAAGTTTTAGTGTCTTTATGGCAATTGTTATTTCTTTTGTTGTGATGTGACTATCTAGGCATGTCTCATGTTTTTTTTATTTTCCAGTGTTTTGAGTTCTTTAAGCAATTCTTGTGAGTTACTGTTTGAGTATGAATTAAGGTCACTATTGAGTTCCTTAAAATTATTGGTTAAATTATTAACCATTTCATCAGGTAGCTCAGCACTGTTAGATGCGTGTTTATTGGTCATTTTATTTATTATGTTCCAGTATTCTTTTGGGTTGTTTTCATTTAGATCTTCTAATTTTGTATATAGTTCCTCTTTTAGTGTTCTTTCAAGTTTTTTATTGCTTCTATGTAGTTTTTTCTTTGTTTTCATTAATGTGTTACGTAGTGTTGTATTCTGTGGATTTATTTTCAATTTTCTTGCCAAGCTCCGGAATTGTGACTGGAGTGCACTTATATTTGTTGTTGTTTTTTGTTTTTTCCTTTTGTGTTTTGTGGTTTTGTGTGTGTGATGTATGGGTGATACTTTAGATGCTGCCAACAGCAGGATATTGTTCAGTGTTTCAACACTATTATTAATATTGTCAGCAGAGATGTTGGAATTCATAAAGTTTTGTATTTTTTCCAATGATTTTAACGAAAGGAGCTGTTGTTGATAGGCTGTTTTATTTTCTGTGTTGATTCTGTGTTTTGAATTCAGTTGTTGTAGTTTAGGTGGCTGTACTTTATTGTGAGATACTTTGCCTTTAATGATCACTGATATGGGGGAGTGAATGGAATTTGGGGTGATATTTTAACGTTTAGGCTGATGATATCGGACAGATAATTACTCTGACAGATGACATAGTCTACTGCACTTGTGCCTTGGGTATTGAAACAGGTTAATTTTCCTAAATAGTCGCCAGGAGTTCTTCCATTAAGTATTCGCATACCTGTCGTTATGCAAAAGTCTGTTAGTTTTCTGCCATGTGTGTCCTATGATTCTCGGTTGCGTGTGATATAGTCTGGTATATAGTCTGTTGGTAAGGGTATGAAGTCATTTGTGTCATGTGGTATGTAATCATTTAGTATGGTAGTTTTGTCTGCTGTTCTGCCATTTGTGTCTCCCATTATGAGAACAGACCCTTTTATGCTATATTCAGCTTCCTCAGCTTCTAAAGTGGAATACTGATCTTGGAAGTAAGGCGAGTCTGATGGTGGAATGTAAAATGAACATAAAAAGGTGTCTTTGTCCCTCCCCAGTACCTGTCCAGAGATTCTCAACCAAAGTGTGTAATCGTTGTTGTTATTGATTTCAGTTATATGTTGGTGAAGCTCGTTTTTATATAGGATACGCAGACCTCCAGACCCTCTACCACATGAAGAGCTTCGAGTTTTTCTGACAATGTTTTATTTTAGAGGTATACCCTTCTATCGTGGTTGTAACACTACCTATGTCTATTTTGTGTGTGTTTGTGTGGGTCTCCTGTAGACATATAATATCATGTGTGGAAAGTTGTTCCATTACTAGTGGGCAATTTAATTTGTGTTTTAAGCCATCAATGTTCCATGACAATATTGATAGCAATTTAGCTGGGTTTACTGATGTGCCTTTCATAATATGGGGAGAAAGAGCTATGTTTGCAAGGTAGACGAGAGAAAATCCAACATAGATGAAGTCACCCTAAACTTGTAGGTTTGTATGGTGATGTGAGTGAACAGAATGAGTTGAGTTGATTTGTTACATGTTTAGTTATTGTTATTAGTTAATATAATTATATCGTTATAGTAAGATCAGTAGATGTATAAACATATATGGGTAGTACAAGTATAATAAAAGTCATTTTCATTTAAAATACTACAAATAATACTATATATATATATACATGTCCACACCTGCACACACACACCCACACACACACACACACACACACACACACACACACACACACACACACACACACACACACACACACACTCATTCATACATATAAAAGTACAGTGTTGCATACACAATGTTTCTATAGCACCAATATGCATGGGTTAGTCTCATTAGTCATATAATATAGTTAAATAGCACATGAATAATAACATCAGATATGATGTACATACCTGTTTGGCACAAAAACCTGTATGGGTGTTATCCTGATACAAATGGCTGGAAGTATACTAGTCAAAATGGTTAAGTAAATATTGCATAGTAAAGGGTACAATATTAATACATATTCAAGCATGGTTAGTTGTTAACTGGATATGACACAGAATCTTCTTCTAGAGATTAAACAAGAGATTCTAGTGCCTTGAAGTAATTGGAGAGTGGTATGTTGAAGTCTGAGTTACGCCTAGGGTGGGGTCCTTGTGCTTGATTTCTGTTGATCGTATTGTTGTTGATTGTATATGATTGTCCTTCGTGTACAGATTGTTTCCAAATTGGTCGTGTGTATTGTAGCTGGGGTTTTCTATAATAGTTTCTTCTCCAATCATCTTCTTGGTCTTTGTAGTGTCGTGTAGGTGGCGAGTATGAAGGTGAATGTGATGTGGAGGGTGAGTATACAAGGCCAAATTTTGGGAAGAGAATATGTTTGTACACTGATATCACCTTGCTGATACCCAATGAGTTCAGATGTTGAGGGTCACCTTGAATGAAGTTGTTTTTGTTTGTACTCACTGTAAGCATGCATGCATATGTGACTGAGCTGTGTGTGCATAGTGTGTGAAAATTATCGTCGAGGCTCCGTTTTTTCGATTCAGGGATGTTCTGGTGAAATGTTACGCTGATGTATCCTTGTGTATTTTTCAAGTTTTTCATTGAGCTTTTGAGTTCTTCAAATTCCTTTAATACTGTGGCTTCTTCATTCCTGTCAATGTCATTCCCTCCTGTCTGAATGATGGTGTGGGATGGTGATATCTTCATGTTTGTAATGAATTTTATTGCACCTCTGATGGTTTTTTCCCCTAGTACAACCCGTGATGACTGTTTATTGGGCACTATGTTTCGGGGGCGAATCATCCTTGTGTTTGAGTCCCCAATGATAAGAACGTCTTGATGCGCCCTTTGGTGATTGTGTCCTTCATTTCCATTGACTGTTGGGTTTTGATTAGTCAGTGTGTTGTTTTCCTCTGCAGAACTGGTCTTTGTGGTAGTTGTTGTTTGCAATGTTTTCAACGTGTGTTCAGTGTTCTTTTCTGTTTGTTCCTTTTGTGCAGTTTGCTTCCTTTGTCCGAGGACTGTGTCATATTCAGCTGTGGATGGCATTGGCTGTTCCATAGGTTGGTCTTGTTGGACAGATGACTCTTGTTGAGCAAATGCCACTGGTGGTGATTTCTTGAAGTCTGTCTGTGTTTGCTTTGTACTTGTTAAAGTGAGTTCTATGTCTGTCTGTGTTGAGACTGTTTGTGTTGTAGTTTCTTTACGGGTTATTTGGAGAATTTGTGAGTAGCTTGGAAGGCGTTCGAAAATAGCTTTCATCTTTTTATTCATTCTGTCTGTGAGCTGATTCACTGCTTTTTTTTAGTTCTGTGATGCTGGCTGTTATATTTGTCATTTCATTTTGTAGTGGTGTTTTGTCCATGGTGGGCTGGATTTGTAGTGTGTGTGTTTCCTCTTTGGTGGCCAGGCTTTTGAACTGGAGGAATAAGTCGCAAATTGACATTTCTATGGCAGTTAGGGAGGTGACTGCTGGGTCTTCACACTGAGTTGAGCAGTTGACTCTGTTTGCTGTTTCCTTGGAGCTTTGATGTTCCGTCACTCTTTCATGTATTTCCGCAGAGGCCTGATTTGTTGGTGAACACTCTGTTGAGTAGTTGACTTTTTTTGCTGTTTCCTTGGAGCTTTGATGTTCCGCACTCTTTCATGCATTTCAGCTGAGGCCTGATTTGTTGGTGAAAACTCTGTAGGTTCTTTGTCTGGCCCACATAGTGTAGCAGATTCCGGTATAATTCTACTTTCATTTATTGTGGTGGTAGATAGTTCTTGTGATTGCATGGGATCTGTCATTCTTTGGGTAGTTAATGTGTTCTCATTTGTCCCCTCTGTCGGATTGCATGACATTATACTGTGTGTATTGGGGTTAGTGTCTGGTGTCTTGTCTATTTTGTCGTTCTGCAGTGATTTTTCAATGATTGATTTAATTTGCATGTCTTGAGTGTGAATGCTCGGGTCGTTTTCATAGGCTGCTTTAATTTCCTGCAGAACTGGCCGAATGATATCTACATTGCCATTGATGAGGATCCGACTGGTTGTTGTGTATAGGTTTCTTGTTGTTGTTTTTTTGGGATTGATCAGCATAAATAACACGAAGTGTCTGTGTGTTAATGCTTCCTTTACAGTCAACAGTTTGTGAGAGTTTAGTTTCAATTCCACATTCATTATCTAGTGTTTGGTAGCAATTTAGTAATGTTGTGGAGATGGTCGAGAATGCTGCAGCACTTAATTCTATTATCAGTTGATTTTGATTGCCTTCTGTAGTTTCCCGGATTTCAAATTTATCTTGTCTACTTGCGGCAGAGTGTTTGTTTTTAAGTGCTTTTATTTTGTCTAGTTCATATGCCATTGTTTTGGTTTCGATTGCTGATAATTCTGTTTGCTGTTGGTATCTGCGGTTTGGTTTTGTGGGTCGTGATGATCTTCTTGTTATTTCGGAAGTACCGGTGCCGTCTTCGTTTAAGGTAACAATATTCATGTTGTCTGCCATCTTTGTCACTATCGTTTTCGCCTTTATAATTTTGTTTTGAGTGTTATTCTGAGTGATCTTTACAGTGTGAAGCGTGATTACTTATTTCTTTCAGTTTTTCCACTGCTGGAGTATCACGAAAAAACAGTATCATCCACCATTGTTTGTTTTTGTGTATCACTGTTGAATACTGAATAACCTCAATTACGGCCTTTCGCAGCACAGATTACAATTAAGTCGATGTATTATGATCGCTGATGTGTTATGTTCGATTGTTTTAATTGCATTTACCTTTTCATTTTACGTATAACTTCATTTTGCTGGATTTTCTCTGCCCGATGTTCACAACACTTCTTTAACAAGGGACATCACTCAGTGATTCAGGGTTACACCGTACACAAATCCTGCAAACAGTGTTCACATTGCTATTTCCATTCATGTTTTTACATCGGAAAAATACTTGTTGTCAATTCTTATAATTAATGTTAGCAGCATAATTAATTTTAACAAAATATATGTTTTAAAGGCACTCAGTCACGGATTTTATATCGTTATTATATATTTATTTCTCTAAATATGGATTATAAATGACCGTTGCTCGGAACGGAATTGCGGTCAAAATAACGACTACCATCACGTTTTCTCACCCAAATCGTATACTGTGATCTATTTCGAGCATATGGAGACCAAGAAATACTTACTTTCAAACAATCTTCACTTTGAATTAAAGGGAAAACGTCCAACTGCGAGGTTTTTCGGAAACGCGCTGTTATTGTTATTTGCCCAAGACTGGGGAATAAACCTCGGAACAGTTTTTTTATTTGGAAAAGGATCGGTGAAGTCATTTATCGTTCCAAGTGCCGGACGTTCTACAATAAATACAAAAACCCTCATAAAACTAAAAATGATTTAAAGTTAATAACATAACTTAAACATAAAAGGTCAGGTCATGTCAGGTCAGAGTGTTTAACGTGTACATTCAGAGCAAGCTGCTGTACCTGTCCTGGGTACAAATGCCGGCCTCGGCCGGCTTCTCCATCCAGGGGCCCGTTCTACGAAGAGAATTTATCTTCTCAGATTAATCCACATGTTTTGTGTATTTGTATATATATTGTGATTATATATGTATGTATTTATGCCGATAAGGTTTTTTTTAACTTAAAGGGACATCCCTGAGTTTGCTGCATTGTAAGATGTTTCCGACTAATAACATATTTCTACAATTAAACTTTCATATTAAATATATTTTCTGGTTTAGAATATCAGTGTCTGTATATTCAATGTGTTTCTGGTCGTCTTAATATTTGTAGGAAGCCCAAACTGGATTTTGTCTTCAAATAATTTCGTACGTACGGAAAAATATTTTAGGAAATAAAATGAAATTTAACCTAGTACAAATATTAGAACGATCAGAAACACGTTTAATATACAGCCACTAATATTTTATGCAGAAAAATGTATTTGATAAGCAATTGCAATCGTTAAAAAGTATCTGTTAGTCAATGACATCTTACAATTGCAGCAAACTCAGGAATGTCCCTTTAAGGCAAATAAAGAACTTGAACTTGGTTACCAGCAGCAACACACATTTATTTGAACTCAGATCACATAGAAATGATACATAAGCAAGTAGCTACTACTGCATGTACAATACAAATTATTACATCCCTACTAATAAATAAATATATAAATCGATTAGCTTGGGGATTTAAATGTTTTTGAAACAGTGAATAAATTTACATATATTATTTAGTAACTTAATATTCGTACTACAAAACAGTTCACGGTATATAACAATATTTGGTTAAGTAAAGAAATACTTTGGTATATAGATGCATCTTGCTTTATTGGGAAAAATGCATTAAAACAAATCGTGATATTCATCACCAACGACATCTTCATCACATAAACATTTACGTTCATCTCTTGGAATATTTTCCCACCTTCCAACTTCGATTGGTAGCTAATTTTGGTAGTACAATATTTCACAAAAGTAGATCTATTGTTTTTATTTAGTAGTAATAAGTAAGGTTCCAGGGTAATGCTGTCTTTAAAACTCCTGTAATTGGTATCTTTGCTTGAATGGTAAACAGTATCTTTCTATGTTTGCAAATACTGGTTCTTCAGTCTTTTTAAAATAACGTTACTCAAAGTACCGTAGGTGACTTAATGTTGGGAAAACCATACAAAACTAAATCCAGTTTTATTAAAAATAGTTTCAATAAATTTAAACCATTTATATGTATAGGTTCCATTAGCATAATCTGAAAGTAATGCCTTATATATTCTAAGAGATAGCTTATTTGCATTATTACCATATGCCATATTACATCCATAACTAATCATTCTAGCTTTCATATAGATAATAATTGGGAATCTTCCAAGTTCACCATATATCATATACAAAGGTGTACTACGTTTTACGTCAAGAATACTTCTCAGGAACCTAGTATGTGCACTTTCTATATTAGAACAATTTTCAAAACCCCGTATTTCACAACCGTATAATACTGTCATAGTGGGGAAAAACGCCTCGCTTGGACATGTCATAAGCGAATTAAAATAAAATATATTTAACTCTAGCAACGTAAGTTATAATCGCCAAAGTCGTCCTGTTAACCATCTTGTCAAAATCAGAATATGTATGTTCCTCTTACGCCGTTGCATAACGGCCTGAGTGTAATAAAGTTCTGTTCTGTTCTGTTCTGTTCTGTTCTGTCAAGTTACAATCCATCCAATCTAACAACAGACATATAATTATTTAAAATTGTTACAGTTCGACTGCAATTAACGGGTGCCTTCGTACCCGACTGGGCCGAGTAGATTGATTACGGCAATAATCCTGACAATAAATAAAATACCTAAGTACATCAATACGTAACGATATGAGCCGGCTCCAATTAATAGGTATGCGCCGATTAAGGACCGCTGTAGACAAAAAAATGTCTTATCCCGAGTAAATTGATTACGGCAATAATCTTGACAATAATTAAAATACCTAAATACATTAATACGTAACGATATGAGCCGAGTGCTATAAAATAACGCACAGACCAGTGTCCAGTTACAACGCACTTGACTGACCAGGAATAAACACTTCGGAACTCGGCTCATCTCTCTTTCATTTATGTATTTAGGTAAGTACCTTTAAACTATGTTTGTTATAAAATGTTTATTACATGTATTGATTACCTTAGTGCATACCGGTATCTACTATACAATATATCTATGTGCCATCCTAATTGCATACGATGTTATTACGTACATTTGCTATCTACATGAATCTATACATTCGGATATATTTAATGCACATATGAATAATGTTAAATGACATATTTGGTAGAAATGTGAATGTCTGTTTATTATATGTATTACGTGCATGTACATAACTAGCTGATCAATGTAGGCGAAATTATATAAGTGTAAATAATGTCAAATACCAAAAAGGTAAACATGTTCGACACACAAGATATATATAGTACGCTACTGCGATGATCAATTTATATATCAGTACTACATGTAATTAGCGCCACAGTAACTCCCGTAAAATGCTATTTATTACATGTCGTTGGCGCAACAGTCACTAACATGTACATTCGGGAGTAAACGCAATATGCATTGAAACAATATATACACAATTTAACTAATGCAGTTATTTACTGTTACCTGTGTATACAGCCATTATGCATAATTAATATATTACCGTAGTTACTCGATGTAATGTTCTCATAATGAACAGTATTTTATACTTAGAAACGAAGTCAACAAAAACAGTTATTTACCTCTACGTTGTTATACAAGCCATTTGGTTTAATCATTGTTTCACGTAATGTAGTTGCCTAACTGTTTAAACGTTTTAATACGTTTTCTAATATATATGTATGAATCGATTTTATGTACACATCTTATATTGTTGCAAGATGTATTCTATGTAAAATACAACGCACTTGACTGACCAGGAATAAACACTTCGGAACTCGGCTCATCTCTCTTTCATTTTTGTATTTAGGCTGGACCTCATTGCTCCCAGACTGCATTCCCCAAAGTAGTTCTACAGCAAAATAATAACCAAGGAAGAGAATAGTCACGGTTATAATACAATAGGTAAAATGGTTTGGTCAAAAAGTTCAAGTTGGCAATCAATAGGCAAACTGAGGTTACATATTCAAGATTTAAACAAAAACAGGGCTTTTGTGGCTTGTTGCACGATACGTTTCTTTGCTAGTGAATATGTGTGCTTCTTTGAAAAGTACAATCCAAGGTATTTATAACAATCACTTACTTCTAACATACTATTATCTATAGTAAACACAGGAGGTCTACGACTTTTTGACCCAAACACAACAACGTTTGTCTTTGCTGTATGAACAGTCAGTTTCCATCTAATACAATAATTATGGAATACATATATCGAATTTTGCATATCAAAAATATTTTCAGCAACAATAACAGTGTCATCAGCATAAAGTAGAATACGTATTTCAAGAAAGTCTATTAAAGCACTATCATCTATCATCACACCATTACAATATTCATTATTTAAATAGCTTTCGAGAACATTAAGACAAATGGTAAACAATAAGGGAGACAGATTTTCTCCTTGTCTTACTCCATATTGACACAAAAAGGGTTCAGCCATTTTGCCATCAAACTTTACACATGATTTGATGTTTTGATACATATTGAAAATACCATTGAAACATTTACCAGATATACCGATATTTAAAACCTTAAACCAAAGTCCAGCTCTCCAGACTTGGTCAAACGCTTTACTAACATCAATAAATGTATAAACTAATTTCTTATTGCAAAACCTTATATACTCAATAACAGAAATTAACGTGAATAAATGATCACTTACAGAATAGCCTCTTCTAAAACGAGATTGCACTTCAAAATTCAATAAACTTCGTTAAACGATTATTTAAAACGGAGAGAGAGAGAGAGAGAGAGAGAGAGAGAGAGAGAGAGAGAGAGAGAGAGAGAGAGAGAGAGAGAGAGAGAGAGAGAGTATTTTAACATGCCCCTATACCACTAAGGTTTTAGGCATGTCCATCCCGGGTCCGGTCTCTGGCCAGTTATCAGCAATTTAGAATTTTACACCAAATGGGGGAAGAAGATATAAAACGGAGGAAAATAATCTACCCAGACAGCTAAGTATTAGTGATAGGTCGATAGTTCTCATGTAATGATGCATCACCTTTGTTTTTGTATATAGGTAAAATGATACCATTCAACTAGGTGTCAGACATTATACCTGTGTCAAATATCTTGTTATGTTATGTGTTCATTGATTACGTCGTCTTCACCAAGTGACTTACCATATTTCATACATCTTACAGAATAACGAATTTCTTCTTCAGTGTTAGCAGCATCAAATAGAACATTGTCAACATTAGAAACGTCACATATTTCACCACTTACATTACTATTTACAGCTTCAAAATATTTATATAAAACATTCAAATCAATACCATTTGCTGGGGTTTTTCCTATTCACTCCATTAACTAATCTCCAAAAATCTTTAGGACGTAGTTTACATTGAACATTAAATTTCTTCTATGTTTATTAGGATATTTATTTACAGTTTTAAGATATGTTTTACTAGCTGTAATCATATCAGCCTTATGATCTAACCGTTTTATAACATTGTATTTTTTACGTGCCATGTGAAAAACAGTTCTTGCTCGTTTGCAGTCTATTCCGAACCAGGGTTTACCTCCCTTGCTCATAGCACGCCCACCGGCTGTACAATCTCTGAATGTTTTATTCGAAATGTCTTTGAAAATATTACACAGATCATCACATATACGTTTACAGTCTTCAGAGTTAAATGAATCAAGTTTATTAACAGTGTAAATTAAGTCATTTACAGAAGTAATGTCAATATTAAACACAAAATCATCTGTTGTTTTCGACCTTCCAATTACGACCTTTATTAGAAGTGTTTTTACAGTTACAGGCTTCGTCATAAATAGGTTTTGCAGAAAAGGAAATATTCAATAGCACAATGCATGTCAGACAAAATTGGGTTGAAGTTAGCAATATGAAACGTTTCCATACTTTTAAACATTTCAGCTGAGACAATAGTGTAATCAACAACAGACATAGCTTTACAAGTGGTTTTGCCAACATTAGCATCTGCACCAAATCTACCATTTATAATAAATAAATTGCGATTACGACACAAATCAAGTAACCTTTCTCCATTCCTGTTTACAGATTTGGTATCTTGATTTTATCTTTGAATATTTTCACCAAAATTAGGCATTTTTTTTTTTTTTTTTGGCTTCTTCAAAAAACGAAATTGTTTCATAATCAAGTCCATAAATATCACCAATATCATTTTGAACATATATAAAATCAGGCGTTAGATGTGTTCTTCCATTGAAGTCGCCAGATATAAAATATAACTAAAATCACTTATGAATGTGGTAACTTCCAAACCAAATTCATCATACAAATTGACATCAAAATATTTTGAGTCATCAAGAGGTCTATATATACAACACCGAACAGGACATGACTATCAATATCTAACGGTTCTAGGAGTTTTTTGTTTGTTTGTTTTTTGGTCTGCTTTGAGGCACAACACATATTCATTTACTCTTGGATTCAATTCAATAATAATTAGCGACATTATGCTTTACTAAACAAACAAGACCGTGAGATGAACGTAAAACAGATTGTTTCCTGTCCTTACGAAATACAGTATAACAGGCAACTTCAAATATGTCGGTATTGTTCCATTTATAGATGGAAATGAAATCCTGGAATTCAGGAAAATTAACTTTAGACTTGACTCCACACACATTAACCTGTGACATCCCTAATTACCTTTGGCCTCCATAGGCTCGCCAGGTATGATTCGGTGGCCATCTACATACAGTTTGTCAAACACTAGCTTGGCATGTTTTCCGCCACGTTTTTGTTAGCTTAAACTTTGGATATAGAGGTCTACGTGGCCGGGCAAGTTCGGGTGGGTACTGTTCATTTATTACAAATTGCGTGTTCCTAAGATTGACAGATGCAGCAAACCGGAAGGTTTCGCGTTGTTTGTAAAAGGTGAACTTTGCTGCAATGGATCTGTGTTTTCCATGACGGCGTGCACCAATTCTGTAACATCTGTCCATAGAAATATCCTCCTCTATCTTTAACTTTTCTTTTATAAAAGTTTGAAAAAACTTGTTGAACATTTTCGCCAGCTTTCTCTTCGATGCCACTGAAAATGAGATTGTCGCGCATGCTCCGTGTCTAGAGATTGAGCAACTGCTCTATGTTTACCAGTAGCCTCTCGAGCCAGGTTGTGTGATTCCTTAGGTCTCACTACACAGATCACTTCCGGGTGAGAGTTCATTCATCACGGTCCACTATAGTTCCTAATTGTCACACACGTTATGGTTCACATATTCACTTCTAGGAAGCAATATGTATGTTTAATGGTAAACCTTCTGGATGTATTTTGCCCATGTCATTTTGTAATATTGTGCATCGACCTTTTGGGACATGGGTATACAGCGCAAGTGACAGCCGGGGTGAATCTGTTAATGAACCATCTGTTTGGACCGGCACTACAGTCAGATGCGGACATATAGCAAAAAACTGAGACGAAAATGTTCTCAATTTTGGAGTGAAAATAAATGCTTATATAATGTATGTTCGCAATGGTGTATGTTGTTAGTGACAACGAGAACCCGTTCTATTGGCAATCTTCATTTGAAGTTGGGCAATTTAACATGGGTTTCAACAGCAGATGACATCTGTGTAGTGAGACCGTAATGTAAATCATGAAATTACAGTTTATCCCCCAAAATATAAGTTTAGCAAGCCATAATGAAAATGTACTAGTGTAGCATCCTTATAAAAGGTAATTACATCGATGTGGATTTGAGCCAAGCTTATGTGGGCCCTATTTGGGTAAATATTGTAAACATGTCAATTTTATTTATTTTTATTATTTTTATTTTTATTTTATTTTTATTTTTATTTTTTAGGGGTGTGTGTGACAAAATGTATATTCTAGTGTTCTTACATGTAATATATAAATTGATTTGAGTGTCTAACACTGAGTTTCTCATTGTAAAAGGTAAAAAATCAAGGTCACAAGGTCAATATCCAAATTCACCCTAATTTCTGTGATTTTGTGCATAATGCATTTTTTCGAATGTACAGTCATAGTGACAAACAGTTTTGATGGTATTGTGAATATATAACATAGTATTCAACTATAAAAGTAGAATTTGTATCTGCCATTGATAATGTGTGGATCTTCATGCTGAAATATACAGAAAAAAACACTTCACTATGAAACAATTGTTGCCCATAGCAACAATTGATGAAAACTAATATTTTTAATGAACTAACTAGATCATTAGCTTCTTTGTATGTTCCCTATATCAGAACTGCCAACAAGGTCATACATTACCACATAGTGGCTGTTTGTTTGATGGCCATCTATTGTGTGGATGACCAAGGAGTAACAATGTGATATGAAGTTTTATTGCACGGTATGGTGCATCTATCTTTTGGTGTATTGTTTAGAGTTTATAAGTTACACTGGTCTAGTATAGCTTTTCATGGTGTAAATGACCCAAATTATCAAACTGACTTCAAACCAAGGTTAACAAAATCTGTCACTAGACTTTTAGGTCTCACTATACAGATCACTTCCGGGTGAGAGTTCATTCATCACGGTCCACTATAGTTCCTAATTGTGATACACGTTATGGTTCACATGTTATGGTTCACATATTCACTTCTAGGAAATGGTGAAGAATTAAAACAATATGTATGTTTAATGGTAAGCCTTCTGGCTGTATTTTGCCCATGTCATTTTGTAATATTGTGCATCGACATGTTGGGACACGGGTATACAGCGCAAGTGACAGCCGGAGTGAATTGGTTAATGAACCATCTGTTCGGACCGGTACTACAGCCAGATGCGGACATATAGCAAAACACTGAGAAGAAAATGTTCTCAATTTTGGAGTGAAAATAAATGCTTATATAATGTATGTTCGCAATGGTGTATGTTGTTAGTGACAACGAGAACCCGTTCTATTGGCAATCTTCATTTGAAGTTGGGCAATTTAACATGGGTTTCAATGGCAGATGACATCTGTGTAGTGAGACCTTAACCTGGCCTCAGATCACAGTTATCTTACCATTTGGTTGTGCGGAAATTTGTCCGTGCAAGTAGTCTGCTGTTTGACCGTGATTATTTTATGGTAGACAGCTATGAAGTGGCAACTATTTGACTGAATTGACAGGGGAGAGCATGTAGTTTGTAAACATGTGTAACTTGTTGACATTGAAGACTTGTTTGTGGTAACTGCGGCCCATGTGGTGCTTTTTGTGTAAAATGTGTGTACTCCGGCCAGGTTTAGAGGGTGTGTTTATTTAAACCAATATGCTGGGAGAAAGAGCTGGACAACAGGGGTTGTCCTTTTCAGGGTATGTGTCCCCCAGGCAGGCAAAGGTACATACAAAAATCCACGGGCCTGCTGATATTAATAAACATGTTATAGCCACTAAGGCTATATAGAAACATATAGCGAAATTAATTGTGGTCTGAGGCCACCTGCTTCTTAATATTTCATTTCCTTTACAACAGTTTGGCGTTCCTTGGTTTGCGATTTCAGAAGTTCGTCGTATTTGCTACTAAAAAAAAACCCTCACAGGGATCTCCATAGCTTCTATTTTATCAATTTTTGTGTGCATTATGTTTAGTTCGTTTTCAATATTATCTAGTTTTTCAACCCTTTTCACAACCGTTTCAATTCCAGCAAGTCCCTCGTTTATTTCAGACATTATACCTTGCAAAAAAATGTCTGCATTTGGTGCATGGCGGTTGGGTTGTTACTAGGCAACATCCGTGTCTGCTTCTGTTGAACATGAGGTGTAGGTATTAACTCGGGAATTCCGGTGTGTGATGAACTCGATAAATTCAAGTTGCTTTTAGAGTCGGTGCTATTCTTAAATTACCCTTTTTGCGTGTTTTATTTGACGGCATTTATATGGGTTGACCAACATTACAGTATGAACTCTGGTTAGTAGACTTACAGCCAGTTTCATAGGTGATTAACACACACACTAATAGAATCATAATCTACCCCATAAGGGCCTCTCATAAAAACTGGGACCGAGTGAAGCTGTATCCTAACCGGCCGCTTGTTGTTAAAACACCTGTTATACCGAAAATGAGCCATGAAAGGTACCACTTTCTTCAATTAATACTTTGAGGTAGGGGTTGTAGTACTGATATTTATGGGTCATAGTTTGGTTGATATATTGCATATAGCGTTTTTAAACGCAAACGGTAACATAGTCTTTATTTGGTATAGTCTTACCTATATTAAGGACCGGCATCAAAGAAAAACCAAGACGTAGCCCGTAACCCTGTCGTGATGACTGGTTTTTTTTCTGGCTCCCTTCATCATTACGGCCAAACCTTGTTATGCTCCTAGAGAGAACGCTGCTGCAGAGCTCGGGTCGAAACGGTTCACTCCCATTATGACTACTTCGAGCGACGCGAGCGTTACGAGCAATTATTTTTAGAAACATTGATTTCAATTGCCGCATCCTAACCGCATGCGTGCGACGCGACAGATATATATGGATTTTGGAAACTTCACGGTTGAATGATTCCAAGTAGAATGTCAAGTAGAATGCAATTGTTCACTGGAATATATCAATGAACTAGCTTAATTGGCAGCTCTACAGCACACAATGTGAATATGAACCAGAGGCGGATCTTCACCATACATTATTATCACCAACTCATTGCACGTGTAACTAGCACCCATAACCGGGACATGGTATACCGACTTCACCATACATTATTATCACCAACTCATTGCACGTGTAGCTAGCACCCATAACCGGGGTATGGTATACCGACTTCACCATACATTATTATCACCAACTCACTGCACGTGTAGCTAGCACCCATAACCGGGGGGTATACCGACTTCACCATACATTGGTATACTCCTGACGTGTAGCTAGCACCCATAACCGGGGTATGGTATACCGACTTCACCACACATTATCATCAACAACTTACTGCACGTGTAGCTAGCACCCATAACCGGGACGTGGTATACCGACTTCACCATACATTATTATCACCAACTCACTGCACGTGTAACTAGCACCCATAACCGGGACGTGGTATACCGACTTCACCATACATTATTATCACCAACTCACTGCACGTGTACTAGCACCCATAACCGGGACGTGGTATACCGACTTCACCATACATTATTATCACCAACTCACTGCACGTGTAGCTAGCACCCATAACCGGGACGTGGTATACCGACTTCACCATACATTATTATCACCAACTCACTGCACGTGTAGCTAGCACCCATAACCGGGACGTGGTATACCGACTTCACCATACATTATTATCACCAACTCACTGCACGTGTAGCTAGCACCCATAACCGGGGTATGGTATACCGACTTCACCACACATTATCATCACCAACTCACTGCACGTGTAACTAGCACCCATAACCGGGACGTGGTATACCGACTTCACCATACATTATTATCACCAACTCACTGCACGTGTAACTGCACGTGTACCGACTAGCACCCATAACCGGGCTAGCACCCATAATGGTATACCGACTTCACCATACATTATTATCACCAACTCACTGCACGTGTAACTAGCACCCATAACCGGGACGTGGTATACCGACTTCACCATACATTATTATCACCAACTCACTGCACGTGTAACTAGCACCCATAACCGGGACGTGGTATACCGACTTCACCATACATTATTATCACCAACTCACTGCACGTGTAGCTAGCACCCATAACCGGGACGTGGTATACCGACTTCACCATACATTATTATCACCAACTCACTGCACGTGTAGCTAGCACCCATAACCGGGGTATGGTATA
>NC_054699.1:39134445-39161405 GCF_016097555.1 Gigantopelta aegis
CTCCCAGTCTCAATTGTGTCATGGGCCCTGTTCCACAACACAATCTTAGTGCTAAGATCACCTACGGTGAATAACTATATTATGTACTTAAGGTGATCTTAACGCTAAGATTGCTTCATGGAACGAGACCCTGAATCAGTTAACGTACTTGCCATGTGTACTTGTACTCATTTTTAACTGTTAAGTCATGCACATGGCCAGGTGCCCTTTGTTGGACCAGAAATTCCTCATTAAAATTAATAAAATAAACATGTCTTGCCCAATCAGTCAGGGACCAACAACATAACGGTTGTTCAGTTTATCTGACTGTTAATCTGCTGTTGGTAAAAAAAAAGTGAACGTGACCTGCAGGTACGTATGCAGGACATTGTACAGGGGCGGGGGCCTAGACTGTGGTAAGCAATGTTTAGAGAACATTTCTCAAGACAATAGTTTGTTTTTAAATCGCTTAAATCAGGAGCAGTTCAACAAAACCTCCTCTCCACCCCCACCCCACACACTTTCTTGACAAGGCTGCAACATGTAAGGGTCAAATTTTAAAACTGTATTTTCTAGAAATGACGATATGTAATGTTCATTAGTATTGTCTGTTACATCCAAGAATGTAGCACAACAATGAATTGATTTTAAAAAATTACCAAAGAAAACATTTTTACTAGCGATTGCTTAGTAGATGGTTACAATAAATGTCTTTGTGAAACTGGCCCCGGGTTACCAATAGATTAGGTGAATGAATGAATGAATGAATGTTTAACGACACCCCAGCACGAAAAATACATCGGCTATTGGGTGTCAAACTATGGTAATGCAAATAAATAAAGTGATGATCAACATCAATATAAAAACAAAAACAGTGTAAAGAACTGTGCAAAAATACAAATACAAATATCACAGAATTTTACGGACACCGAATTTTACTCTAAACTTCAATTTGTGCTGTATTGGCCATTCTCAAAGAGAATGTTACACCCCTGCACCACGGTGAGGTTACAGCACGCGCAGGGGCAATAGATTAGGTGTGTCAACGTGTTAATAAACCTTGTATATTACATCTTAAAAGTTACATGGCAGGTTTCCTAGAGGGTGGCTGTCTGCCACTTTTTAGGGCGTATAACAATATAATGTGTATACAAATTGTTGATTGTTCATTTAACTAACAAGAATATTCATCAATGGTTTAGAAAATGTGTCTTGTAGGAGATTATCTAGCCACAAATATTTTCAAAGTAATTCATTTCGTTTTAGCTGAACATACTTGTCTCACGGAATAAACTAAAATGTTTAAATTTGGTATATAATAGTCATACGTACATTGGTATATAATATTGTAGTAGGCCTCCAGTCGAAAGACGTTCAGTGCATGTTAATGTGTATATAGTCACACGTACATTGGTATATAATAGTCACACGTACATTGGTATATAATAGTCACACGTACATTGGTATATAAAAGGCACACGTACATTGGTATATAATAGTCACACGTACATTGATGTATAATAGATGCACGTACATTGGTATATAATAGGCACACGTACATTGGTATATAATAGGCACACGCACATTGGTATATAACAGGCACACGTACATTGGTATATAATAGGCACACGTACATTGGCATATAATAGGCATACGTACATTGGCATATAATATGCACACGTACATTGGCATATAATATGCACACGTACATTGGCATATAATGGTCACATGTACATTAGTATATAATAGTCACACGTACATTAGTATAATTTATAGATGCATGTAAATAGACGTATGGAAATTGGTATATAGACACACACACATTAGTATATATAGACACGATCATGTACATTGATCTATAGACACGATCATGTACAATGGTATATAGACTTATATCATGTACAATGGTGTATAAACACATATCATGTACACTGGTATCATTTATGGACACATGTCTATTGATATATGAAACGTTTTCTAACGATATTGTATTACCCCCTTAAGATATTGACAATAATTGAAAGCGCATGGACGATTTTCACTAAGTGTTTTGTTGTTTCTGTTGTTTGATTCTGGGAATCAGACGAAGAGTTCCGAGTGAAGGTCGTCACTTACTTTGCACCACACCGCCCAGGAGTTGAGCCCCTTGTGTTTTCAGTGTGTTGAGCAGACTCTGGCCGAGTTGGGCGGCGAGCGGTTTCACGGTATCGGTGACGGTGTGCAGGGTGTTGCCAATTGTTTGGAACAGGTTTGCGAAGAAGTCGCCAATGCTGGACGCGTTTGCTCCGGACAGGAGTGCGGCTACGGCGAGGAACACGAAAATCTTTATCTGGTGAAAAAAAGACCGAGATATTTATCATAACCATACAATATTTATAGGATATTAAACGAGCTTCCATTTCGTATCATATTTATGTCCCGAGTGAAATAATTTCCATTTGTCACGAGCTTTAGCGAGTCACAATGGATATTATTTCACGAAGGACGTAACATGATACAGAATGGTAGCGAGCTTAATATACTATTTATTACCCATAATCTATCTTAATTTATATCACTCAACTCGTTTGATTGATATTCCTATAAGGGTGTGGTGCGCCAATCGATGACGTCACGAAGTGTTCGTCCCACTTGACGTTCTAGTGGGACGTATCACTTTGAAATGTACCAAGATATTTTTAACCATATGAAAAAAGAAGAAGAAAAAAATGTTGGATTTAACGACGCACTCAACACATTTTATTTACGGTTATATGGCGTCAGACATATTGTTAAGGACCACGCATATATTGAGAGAGGAAACCCGCTGTCGCCACTTTATGGCCTACTCTTTTCGATTTGCAGCAAAGGATCTTTTATATGCGCCATCTCACAGAGAGGATAGTACTTACCACGGCCTTTAATATACCAGTCGTGGTGCACTGGCTGGAACGAGAAATAGCCCAATGGGTCCACCGACGGGGATCGATCCCAGACCGACCGCGCATCGAGCGAGTGCTTTACCACTGGGCTATGTCCCGCCCTTAACCATATGAGTAATAATATTATATATTACGATAGTTTGTGTTAAATTGTGTTTAGTAATTGTGGTGGTGATAGCGAAAATCTTCATCTGGTGAAGAAACAAAACAGATATTCCTCATAAGCATACAATATAGAGAGTATTATACGACCTTGTCTGTCGTAGTGATTTTACGAAACGTGTGTCAGGACTGTTGTATTGTATGAGCGACAGTTTCGTAAAATCAGTACGATTCACACGTAAGTAAAACAATTTCTTTATTATACATTTTATTATTGTTGTTATTATATTTTTTATGAATACCAAAGGCCGTCTCAAAATGTTTCAATCACAGCTTGAAGGAGATGACATCATATTTCACATGCACAATCTGAGCTAGGTCTGTGGAAGCAACGTTATGTTATGACGTCGCTTCCCAAAACTTACGTCATTACACTTGTTATTACACGTGTTTCGTATGATGTTTATTAACTGGGTTATGTTGAACCATGTGGATAATAATAATAATATATATATTATGCTATATTTTGTTAAATTGTGTTTAGTACTTCTACGGTAGTGATAAAGAAAATCTTCATATGTTGAAAAATATATATACATCATTAGCATACAATTATGCTAATTTCTGTTTTGTATATCATTAGCATATAATTATACTACTTTCTGTTTCGTGGTTAGATAGTTACATAGGCGTCGGAAAAAGGGGGTGCTAGACACTGCCCCCCCCCCCCCCTAAAAAAAAAAAAAAAAATATATATATATATATATATATACTCTTCAAAAGAAGAAACGCAAAACCACATTGTCGTAACATTTGGAGAATTGATTTAATTATTGAATGGTGAGTCCGATAATTACCAAATGTTGCAGGATTGTTCACAATTCACTCTAGTCCATTGTGAGTAAGTGATAGGACACACCACCAAGGTCAAGGTCATCTGGAGTCAATACCGGGTGTGGCCTCCGCGTGTGTTGACAACTGCCTGGCACCGCCTGCCCATTGAAGCAACCAGAGTACGGATGACGTCCCGGGGGATGGTGGCCCACTCGGCCTGCAAGGCTGCTGCCAGCTCGGGCAGGGTCTGGGGCTGTGGTTGTCGCTGTCGGAGGCGTCGGTCCAACTCGTCCCATAGATGCTCAATTGGGTTCAAATTCGGTGATATCGATGGCCAAGGAAGGACATTAATGTTGTTGTTCTGTAGGAAAGCCGTTGTGAGACGTGTTGTGTGAGGCCTGGCGTTGTCATGTTGGAACACTGCGTTGGCGTTGGCCATAACTGGAACGATGTGTGGCGGGAGGATCTGGTCAATGTAGCCCTGTGCATTCAGGTTGCCCTGCACGTGGACCAGGTCAGTTCTGCCAGTGTGTGAGATGGCTGCCCACACCATGACACTACCCCCGCCGAATCTGTCCACTTCCTGCACGCAGTTTGCTGCATAACGTTCACCACGACGCCTATACACGCGACATCTTCCATCATGACGTCGGAGCAGAAATCGGGACTCGTCACTGAACCACACCTGTCTCCATCGCAGTTGAGGCCATTGTCGATTAATCTGGCACCACTGCAGTCGGAGTCGACGGTGTTGTGGTGTTAAGATGACACCTCGAACTGGACGTCTGGCACGAATTCCTACCTCACGTAGGCGGTTCCGTACGGTCTGGTCGGATATCCTGCGCAAACCTGGTATTGCTGCGGCTGTGGAGGTGGCAGTAGTCAATCGTTCCCAAAGGTGGCGTACCCGGATGTAGCGGTCCTGCCCGGGGGTAGTGACCCGTGGTCGACCGGATCTAGGGAGGTCACGTGTTGATCCATGTTGCTGGTAACGGTCCCACAGTCTGGAGATGGTGCTTGGGGACACATGGAATGCCCTGGCAACGGCCGTTCTGGATTCGCCTGCGTCTAGTCGGCCGATGGCATTGTTTCTCTGCGGTTCACTGAGACGTGGCATGTCCTGGATTGTCAACTGTCGGCCAGATACAGAGGCCAGGCAAGCGAACACCCTGCACTTTTATACTGTCGGTGTTCATGTTGCACGTGCAGACAACGCACGTGCAGTGGTGACATGGTTTGCACGTGGCTGCGTTTTTGCGAATATTCACATTTTGGAACTTTATTGTACAGTAGCTGCGTTTTATCGAATGTAACCGTGGGAATGTGTTTGGGACATGCAATGACCTTATATTCACAAAGCATGAACCGGTAGGAAACATAAAATCGGAGTTATAACCCATTTGTACCCTTTTGCGTTTCTTTTTTTTGAAGAGTTATATATATATATATATATATATCGTTAAAAAGTGTATGTTTTTCTCTACATGACAGGCTTGTTTCGTGAGAGAGTTGAATTGCTCTCACTCATCAGATGTAGATTTAATTACACCGTCAACGGAAAGCTGATGACGTAATGATATATATATATATATTTTTATTATTTTAATTTTTTTAAATTGTACTTCATTTAAACAAAATTTAAAAAAAAATACGTTGGAGAATCAGAGGAATCCCTTCAGGAACGTGTGTGGCCTTTAACCACTTGACATTGGCCCCCGCCTCCACCTCCAAATGGATTTTCTGGATTCACCACGGTGAATTTTGACTTTCATGAGGTATCGCTGAAATTTAAGCTCTAATTATAAGCTAAACCATGTTATTAGAATAACCTCCAGTAGATCTAGTCAAAAATGGCCACTTAAGACAGATGGCAGATTTAATACAGGTTACCCAGTCTTTTACGATATTTAAATAGAAAAAATATAGTACACGAGTTTCGATAATAATTTATATTCACCAATAGAAACTTCTTTACATTCTTTCTGTTCGGTTTCTTATTACAATGACCTAAAACAATTTTGATATCTGTTTCATTCTCGCGTCATAACGAACACCCAGAAGACAGTCCATCTAATCACAATTAGACTAACGAAATAAAACACTTAAAGTTTGTTTTGTTTAAGACATCGCTAGAGCACATTGATTTATTAATAATCGGCTATTGGGTGTCAAACATTTGGTGATTCTGACATATAGTCTTAGAGAGGAAACCCGCTACATTTTCCATTAGTAGCATTTGATCGTTTACATGCACCATCCTACAGACAGGACAGCAAATACCACGGCCTTTGATATACCAATCGTAGTGCACTGGCTGAAACGAGAAATAGCCCAACGAGCCCACCGACGGGCATTGATCTCAAACCGACCGATCAAGCGAGCGCTTTAACAGCTGGCTACGTTCCGCCTCTTAGACTAATAAATTGTAGCATATCAACTGCAAACTCTTTGAAAACACCACTCCTTTCTTTTAGAATTCTTCAATGCTTACCTTGATGGAGAGGCAGATTGGAAGACTGGTAGAGGGTTTATATAGGAACTCGCCATATATCAGCTGTGAGAAGCCACAGGGAGTGTGAATCACGCATGTCATACGACTTTACGTAAGATAAGAAATATGCCTCAGTCATATTTAGACTGGCGTTTTTTTGGCAAGTTTAACAAGGACAGGTCTCTCACTTTTGGTCTGCGGTTTGATACCTTTCAAATGTGTTGATACGTCTACAAATTCTCACACCTTCTCTTATAATAATAGCTACTGCTAAATTCCTGACGAAGCATAATATATATTCTAGGGATAGTCGTTTATTATTGTATTTGATGTTTTAAAGTGAATAGATTGTTGTTGTTTTTTAAAAATTAAAGTAATGTTCATAATTATTTTCAGCATGTTGGATTTTTAAAACACATTATTCATCAGATGACCTACCTATCCTTGTTTTTCGTAAAGTTAAAGTTTGTTTTGTTTAACAGCACCACTAGTGCACATTGATTGATTAAACATCGGCTACTGGATGTCAAACATTTGGTAATTTTGACATATAGTCTTGGAGAGGAAACCCGATGCAATGACGAGCGAATATTCGAATACCAACTAAACAACTGTCTCATCAAACTCACGTTTTTTTTTATATATATACATGTAGTTTGAAATATTCAAAGGACTTTTAATACCCCCCCCCCACCCCACCCCTAAAAAAGAAGAAAAAAAAAAAAAAAAAAAAAAAAAAAAAAAAGGAACGAAAAAGCAACAAAAACAAAACAAAAACACAAACAAACAAAATCCCCACCAGATCAATTTGATCATGTTTTTGGGTTGTTGTTTTTTTTCTTTTTCTTTTTTTCTGTTTTTTTTTTAGTTTTTGCTTGTAAATGTTGCATCTGACTGCTCATCTCTAAACGATTTCGATACGCGCATTGAACTGCCGACACCACTAGAGAATCAAAGGCCGTGGTATGTGCTATCGTGTCTGTGGGATGGTGCATATAAAAGTTTCCTTGCTACTAATGCAAGAAAATCGTGTGGATTTCCTCTCTAAGACTATATGTTAGACATCAAATAGCCGATTATTAATAAATCAATGTGCTCAAGTGGTGTCATTAAACAAATCAAACTTATTGAACTGCCGACTGAACTGATTCGAATGGATTTACTAAACAACTCTCAGACACATTACAATGTGTAACCAGAGGACAATACAAAAACGCGAAAGGAACACAGAACATCTATAGTAAACAGTGAACACAGAACAATTATAGTTAACAATGAACACAGAACATCTATAGTTAACAATGAACACAACATATATAGTTAACAATGAACACAGAACATCTATAGTTAACAATGAACACAGAACATCTATAGTTGACAATGAACACAGACTATCTATAATTAACAATGGACACAGAACATATATAGTTAAAAATGAACACAGAACATCTATAGTTAACAATGAACACAGAACATCTATAATTAACAATGAACACAGAACATATATAGTTAACAATGAACACAGAATATCTATAGTTAACAATGAACACAGAACAGTTAGTTACAATGAACACAAAACATCTATAGTTAACAATGAACACAGAACATCTATAGTTAACAATGAACACAGAACAATTATAGTTAACAATGAACACAGAACATCTATAGTATCTATAGTTAACAATGAACACAGAACATCTATAGTTAACAATGAACACAGAACAATTATAGTTAACAGTGAATACAGCACAGTTATAGTTAACAATGAACACAGAACATCTATAGTTAACAGTGAACACAGAACAGTTATAGTTAACAATGAACACAGCACATCTATAGTTACCAATGAACACAGAACATCTATAGTTAACAATGAACACAGAACATCTATAGTTAACAGAGAACATTTATAGTTAACAATGAACACAGACCATCTATAGTTAACAATGAACACAGAACATCTATAGTTAACAATGAACACAGAACAATTATAGTTAACAATGAACACAGCACAGTTATAGTTAACAATGAAAACAGAACATCTATAGTTAACAATGAACACAGAACATCAATAGTTAACAGTGAATACAGCACAGTTATAGTTAACACTGAACACAGAACATCTATAGTTAACAATGGACACAGAACATCTATGTTAACAATGAACACAGAACATCTATAGTTAACAATGAACACAGAATATATATAGTTAACACAGGACATCTATAGTTAAGAATGAACACAGAACATCTATAGTTAACAATGAACACAGATCATCTATAGATAACAATGAACACAGAACATCTATAGTTAAAAATGAACACAGAACATCTATAGTTAACAATGAACACAGAATATCTATAGTTAACAATGAACACAGAACAGTTATAGTTAACAATGACCACAAAACATCTATAGTTAACAATGAACACCGAACATCTATAGTTAACAGTGAACACAGCACATCTATAGTTACCAATGAACACAGAACATCTATAGTTAACAAAGAATACAGAATATCTATAGTTAACAATGAACACAGAACATCTATAATTAACAGAGAACATCTATAGTTAACAATGAACACAGAACATCTATAGTTAACAATGAGCACAGAACATCTATAGTTAACAATGAACACAGAACAATTATAGTTAACAATGAACACAGCACAGTTATAGTTAACAATGAAAACAGAACATTTATAGTTAACAATGAACACAGAACATCTATAGTTAACAGTGAATACAGCACAGTTATAGTTAACACTGAACACAGAACATCTATAGTTAACAATGAACACAGAACATCTATGGTTAACAATGAACACAGAACATCTATAGTTAACAATGAACACAGAATATATATAGTTAACACAGAACATCTATAGTTAACAATGAACACAGAACATCTATAGTTAACAAGGAACACATAATATATATAGTTAACACTGAACACAGGACCTCTATAGTTAACACTGAACACAGAACATCTATAGTTAACACTGAACACAGGGCATCTATAGTTAACAATGAACACAGAACATCTATAGTTAACACTGAACACAGAACATATATAGATAACAATCAACACAGAGCATATACAGTTAACAATGAACACATAACATCTATAGTTAACACTGAACACAGAATATCTATAGTTAACAATGAACACAGAACATATATAGTTAACAATGAACACATAACATCTATAGTTAACAATGAACACAGAACATCTATAATTAACAATGAACACATAATATCTATAGTTAACAATGAACACAGAACATATATAGTTAACAATGAACACAGGACATCTATAGTTAACAATGAACACAAAATATATATAGTTAACAATGAACACAGAACATATATAGTTAACAATGAACACAGAACATATATAGTTAACAATGAACACAGAACATCTATAGTTAACAATGAACACAGAACATCTATAATTAAAAATGAACACAGCACAGTTATAGTTAACAATGAACACAGTACATATATAGTTAACAATGAACACAGAATATATATAGTTAACAATGAACACAGAACAATTATAGTTAACAATGAACACACTAAACTAGTTCCACACAAAATTCGAGTACTTTTTTTGCAGGTACCCCATACATGTTTCAAGCACAAGCCTACTTGACACAGTGATACTAGATGAAATAAAACTGCATGTTTCTTTTACCCATATAAAACAATGTTTTTTAACAACCAACGCACTCACATTTATCACCAATCACAGGACTTGTGGTGTTCACTTCTCTATCAAAAGTTGGGTGCACCTCGATCTTTGATCCAGCCGGAAGTTATTTGGTTTAGTACTGCCTATACTGATAACATACATTTTTCAAAACGTGTCCAGCTATGTGTCTTTATGACAACCAGGATCTGGTGTATTCTGACATAAACTGACAACCTCACTGAAACTGTTGTTTCTACAGTGCAACCTAATATAATGTACACCTCATAAGGCATATAATGCGACGACCCAGGAAAACTGACTGTCTGGTAAATGGTCAATCTACTAATGAAGGCAAAAGATCACCAACAAATGTTCAACTTCATCAACGTTTATTAATAACTAATAGATTTTAACAGGTTAACAACTTGTTGAATGTATACGTATATGTCTCCTTTAGTAATTAAATAATCAATAATAGCTATATACTAACACTAAATTATTCCAGAGCTAAGTAACTAACAATACATTCTACTCAATGTATTTAACAAGCCAGGTGATGACTTTAAAAGACTTTAGTTCAATCATGTACTAATACTTTAACTAATTAATTACGAACTCACCAGACTGAGTCTAAAAAATACAGATAATGGATTTTGTACTAAAAAATCCTCCAACGCTTCACTAGAAAAATACTATAGTTTGCAAACAATATCTCAAGTTGTTTACGTCAAAATACTAGTGCACTCGCACTTACTTCACTGGTATAAAACAATACAAACAATATCCAATTGTTTGCCTAATCAGTGCACATGCACAAGCCACATGTGTGCACACTCTATTCTTGTAATTGAACTTGTCACATAAATATCCACAATACCTGGGACCTACACCTTTAAGTGCTGGGTATTGCTTACTCTAGTCCCTAACTTAATTAATGCATAGTCAAAACCTATTTCTATTTCTTAGCGAGGTTCGTTTGATGGCCTAAAAATGAGTCTGGTCCTTATTTATTACACTAAAACATCTGCTAAATCTGTATTGCCAATTACTACATCAATTCGCCTAATGGGACGAAATACTGACAACAACCCAACTGATTATATTATGACGTGATTATGACCACACTATATGACGCGATTGACCAGACTAACAAACATTCGGCTGGATTGCTATTTATACCCCTGCCACATTCTACGTTTGGCGTAATTCTGCTAGTGCTGGATTTCCAGCCGCTTGTGGAATTTACACTGTGCAATTCCGCCGATCCTGTCAATCGTTGGAACGGCAGAATTATTCTGCCCTTTATTGGATAAATGCCAATAACGCTAAATAATACATAATCAGCTAAAAATAGCACTTTACCTTTGCAAATCCTTACATTACCCTCTGCTTAAGTGTTTAGCGTCCCCGCAAATACAAATCTAGTTTCATTACTCGCAAATTATTATTAAAAAATCCAAAAAACATTTTACATTTTTTGTACTTCAGCTCAGACTATGTGTGTGCTTTACAGTACTTGCCTTTCACAGTAGCACACTTACAAAGCTTTAATACAGAACACTATCATGAATAAAATGTATCACTCTTTCACATTAGTTTAAAAAAAAAATGTTCTTAGACAATATAAAAAGCTGCAATAACTTTTCCATTTTTACATCCTCTTAAGTAAAACATAATAAATGTACATATTACATTCATTAATAAATTTTGATATTTCTATTAATCTGTCAGTCTTCTTGATAAACCAAAAACCCCACCTAAAAGCAAATATGCAGTCATGTCTCATAGCACTCTTATCACAAACTTCATCTAAACTACCAGGTGAATACTCTGTGGTGTAAAGCGGCATCTTCTGACTTTTCATGAAGAATTCAAGGGACATCAGAGAATAACGTATGGTGGTAAGAAACACACTAGTTTAACTACTCAAAATTTTAATTAATAAAATATGCTATGAGGGAGGCTCTATTCTAAATGCATACACATGTAGTTGTGTATTAAAAAAACATTTATCTCTTGTAACAGCCATCTACAATGTACTAGAACTGTAATTTATAAATTGAATCCTATACGGTTAATTGAAAACATGAAAATAAGTTAACAGCTTTCAAAACTAGATTAACATTACTGCTTTAAAACTATGCTTTTTTTATGTTTTAAACTATGTTTCATACTAAACAACTGTAGCTGTAGTTTAATATAAACTTGAAAAGGATATAGCCCATGGAAGTTCACATTCGCCGCGGCCTCTCGTGTCTCCACTGCCTTCTTTCTACATTCTCTTTTCCCCTTTCTCTTCTGTCGTTTCGTTCTCTTAATCCGACGTCCCTGTTATCTCTCTCCTTCTCTGGTGCTCGTCTTTCTCTCTCTGCCTCTCCCCTCCTCCTCTCTCTCTCTCTCTCTCTCTCTCTCTCTCTCTCTCTCTCTCTCTCTCTGTTTCTCTTCTCTCCCTCTCCATCTCTCTTCTTTATCTTTCCCTTCTCGAATCTCGCTCCTCTCATCAACTCATTCTGTTCTTTTATGACGTTAACCAATTCAGTTGTTGCACTGGCAAAAACTAGCATCTGTTGTCTAGTGTCAAAGATATCCACGAAAGCCTTCGTAATTTCGACCACTTTTCCTTCACAGCTACCTGAAGAAGAACTGGATGATGACGGTGGTGGTGATGATGATGGTGATCGAGATTTTTCTTTCTTAGATTCTTCTGTTACGTTGATAGCTGGGGAATTCAGAAACCTCCACAATGGCGACATCATACTTAAGTCAAGTTGTGGCGTCGTCTCGATTGCTGGCATCATGGGTTCAACTGCAGGAGTTGATGCTACATAATAAGGTGCTGCTATTGTCACTGGTGTTGTTACTGATGGTGCTGTTACTGTTGATGGCATCATCACCGACTGCTCTGAGTTATCTCCGACATGATGGCGGGTTCTCTCGGACCATAGAGCTTGTGACTCTTCGAAAGACAACCTCTCTATGTCACGACCCTCAATCACAAAATATGGTTCAATTCCTTGCTTGAGGTGAAGCTCCTCACTGAAATCTTCCCCTCCGTCTTCCATTCTCTTAATTCTGTCAACATACTCTCGATACGCCGTTATGTGTGTTTCTAGCTGTACTACCTTTTGACATCTGAACGTGCACAAGGTGCAGTAGAACGGCGACCTGTTTAATGGTAGGTGGGTCTTATAAAAGTGTGCCACCACTTTTCCTCTCTCTCCTTTAAAGTCATCTCCCTTGAGTCATTTGTAAGTTCGCCCTCTCTTTAAGGGAATCTTCACCTGTGCTTGCATGTTGACGTTAGTTGGTAGATGATTGGATTGTCGAAGAGGTAGCTGATAATAACTGCAATTCAAACAGAATGATAAATCCTATTAACCATAGAATTTGAAGTACTTGTACCACTGTATTTTCTCACTATTTTCTTCTATTTCTCTAACTGTAACTATTGAAACTATCTACAGATATCTTTACTTTTTTCTTTGTTCTTCAGTTTAATTTTCTACTTTTAAACTTTTAAGCACTTTATTTATCCATTTTGGCTTGAAGTCGCTCATGTATGGTTTCAGTTTATTATGATGTATGACTTTCTGTCTTCTGTCCGCATCAAATTGAATAAGGTAGTCCAGCGCCTTCAAACGTTTCATTATAACTGCTGGACTACTATTAGGCATTTGAAGCTTGGGACATATGCCTTCTTTTTCTGTACTCATTCAGATACAATACTAAATCACCGGTATTATAATGATTAAGTTTTTGCTTTATATCATAGATTTATTTATGTTTTTCAGGTTTTTCTTTAACATATCCACATATTGGCCATATGACGAAACTGTTTCACCAACGAACACGTCGTGCCGCTACCAAACGCTACTTCAGCCTGAATTCTCACTTCTCGTCCCAACATCAAAAGGTTAGGTGTCAGGCCAGTACTCTCTTGAGGTGTAGATATGTATGCAGCTGCTAAACAGCCTAAGTTAAGTCCCAGTCTTTCTGTTCACCCTTTAGGTAAGCACGAATCATTCGGATTAGAGTTTTGTTGAAATTCTCAGTTTGCCCATGACATCTAGGGTTGCGAGGTGAAGTTCTGGTCTTCCTTATTTCTAAAAGCCGACATAATTCTTTAAATATGGCCCTTTCATATTTGCCTCCCTGATCGCTATGTAAGTCTATCGGACATCCATACCGAGTGATAAACTCATTAAGTATCCTCCTTGCTGTCGTTTCCGCGCTTTGATCCGGAACCGCGAACACTTCCACCCACTTTGTGAAGCTATCAGTAACTACTAATATGTACCGATTTCCTCTTGAAGTTCTTGGTAGGGGTCCTACAAAATCTGTAGCGATTCGATCGAGAGGGGCTCCCATTTGCATATTACCCATTGGAGCTCTTGGTGTCTTATTGGGTAATTTATTCGCTCCACAGATGGCACACTGCATTATCCAATTATTAATATCTTCACGTACCTTGAACCAATAATAACGGGCTAGAAGTTTTCCTTTTGTTTTCTTCCTTCCTAAATGCCCGTTATGCATGAAATAGAGAATGTCTCTTCTCATCTCTCGTGGTACAATAAACTGTAATTTCTCAGTACAGTTCTTGGAAAACAATTTCCGGAACAGCATCCCTTGTTTAACAACTAAACTATCCCAATATACCAAATAATGTCTGGTAGCAGGGCACACACCTCTTGACCGGTCGGTCGTCTCCCTCGCTCCATCCATTGAAATATAGGCTTCAAGTCTAAATCATTCAGTTGCTTACGACACAACTCACTTGAAGAAAAGAATTGCATCCACGGAAACCATTTGTCGCTAAGACCCGTTTCCTGTCTCGTGGAAACTTTCCTGCAGTTCCCAGTAAATATCTGTGAAGGCCTCTATAACCAATAAGTATATCTACCTATTACTCTGGTAATGGACCCTCTGCTTAACTTGTACATATCTCACTTCAGTATTACTATGTATCTGTTTCTTCCATGTGTTGCTTTGTCATCCTCTTCAGCATCTGGGACGAAAACACTGATGATGCACAGAATTATGAGTAATACTGGAGTAGTCAACTTGCTTAAGAAATTTTTCATCTCCTGCAATATTTCTTCAGTCCCTCCACAAGTAACAAAACACTGTCGTACGGTCGTTGGACATGTCAAATTGTTCTGCATGGCATCTGCTCGTTTCCGAATTTTTTTGCAGGGTTCACACTTCAAATTATATTTATCTGCGCAGTCACAATCATCATGATTCGGATACCTCGACATGCTGTAAGCATTACCATGACGATTTCCGCTCCGAAATTCAATTTTGTAATCGTAAGCAGACTAGACTTCTATCCATCGATCTATTCTGCCTTTTGGTTCTCGAAAGTTCATCAGCCATTTCAAAGCTTGGTGATCGGATCTAATGGTGAATTGTCTCCCCAAAAGGTAATGACGGAAATATTTGACAAAATATCTCACTGCCAGCAATTCTCTATCAGTGACGCACTAATTTCTCTCTGCTTTATTCATAGTTCGACTTGCATACGCTATTACCTTTTCATACCCATTTTGAATATGAGACAGGACAGCTCATATTGCGAACTCTGAAGCATCTGTATCCAAGATAAATTTTCCATCACCCTTAGGACATGGCATAACATCAGGAATTGTCAGTGCTCCTTTCAGTGTGTTAAAAAGCTGCTTGACACTCATCCGTCCAGATCAGGTTATTATCATCTTTTGTCAAGTCAAAAAGTGGTTTTGCGATTTTGGAGAAATCTTTAATGAATCGACGGTATTGTTTTACTTCTCTTGCATTGCTTGGCTCTTTCCATTGAAGAATGTTTGCAATGTTGTTTGGATCAGGTTTGACACCATCAGCTGAGACTTTGTGACCTAAAAATATAACTTCGGATTTTAATAATGCGCATTTATCTGGTTTTAATTTCAGATTAGCTGCCTTCATTCTATCTAGGACTAGCTTCAGTCATTTGATGTCCTCCCAGTCATCTGTCGCAGGTATGACACAATCATCTACATATAGCATACAGCATGTCCACTGTAATCCTTTTAACGCCAACTCCATTACTCGCTGGAATGTTGCGCCTGCAGTCTTCAAACCCATAGGCTTTGTTGCAAACTCGAACAATCCATGCTTGCTAATGAAAGCAGTCTTTGGAATATCTTCCTCCCTAAGAGGTATTTGATGATAACCAGAAGTTAAATCAAGTGTGCTGAATACTTCACATCCTGCAACCGTATCCAAACAATCTTCTATTTTCGGCAGTGGGAATGTACCTGCTTCAGTCAAGTCATTCAATCATCTGTAATCAATGCAAGTATGTATACCTCCAGATTTCTTCATCACTAAAACTAATAGTGAACTCCAAAGTGAGCTGCTTTCACGAATAACGCCTTGGTTTTCAGTTTATCAATAGCTTTCTTTTCTTCCTATTCAAATGCCAAAGGAACTCGACGAGGATATAATGTTATTGGTTTTGATTCACCTGTGCGAATAGGGTGTTCTGCTAAATTTGTTTTGCCGAGATCATTTTCATCTTTTGAAAAGGTGTTAGCATGTTCAATTAGTAGTTTAGCAAGTTCTATTTGTATCCTCATTTTCTTTCCCCTGCGCGTTGTCTTTCGTTTTACAGAATGAGAGATAAAATAAAATCTGTATTTGTAGATGTTCAATTTTTATATTGAATCGCCTTTTCAAGAATTTTTTGAGTTGGCTAATTATTTCTCTTCAGTAGAACCGACGCTTTCAACAGATGTTTTTCTTGAGAAAACTTTGTAGTGTGACTTTCATTTTAGTACTGAGAACCGATTTCATTTGCTGAACTGTTGTTCAACGTTATTCTGCGTACTCGTTTAGTGTTATTAACTTCATTTACATCTTCCATTTTCAGGTCTGTCTCACTAATTGAATCTGAAAAAATATCTTCTGCAGTACCCAGAATTGTGTCTTGCTTGATTGATACTGGAGTTCGGTAGGGATTCATTACTCTGACCTTGGAGGTAACATTATGCTTTAAATCAGCTAAACTCTGCGCTACAACCACTAGATGATTTTCTTGAACACTTGAGTTGGTTCTATCAAAACATCACATGTTTCTTTATCATCATTACTTTCTCTTCGGTCAACCAAAACATCGATAATCATTTCGGTCATCGGCTCAATGATAAAATGATCTGCAACACGAACTTTTCTCACCGCATGTTTTTCAATCTTGACTAAAGGAATTTCTTTGCCTTTCAGAATAAGTTTACTCTGATTCAAAATGATATTTACTGGTTTCTCAGCTCTACCATTCAAGATATCCAGTCCGATCAAGGCGTCGTCAGCAATATCTGCTATCACAACAAACTGGCGCAAGGCGAGAGGACCTAGCTGTATTTTCAAGATGCATTTCCCATAATTCCGTAGACCATCTCCACCAGCATGAGTGCGGTTTACTTTTTTTCCTAGCTGTGGCTGCTGTGAAGGGTGAATTCTATCAAATATTTTTTTAGATACAAAAGTTTTATCTGCTCCTGTGTCTATAACAAATCTTACTTTAATTCCCTTTTTTATTTATTTATTAAAATTACCAATATCGGGTCCACATGACTCGTAGAAATTGTCTTAAAATGGAGGAAGATTAATTAACATCAGTCAGTGTCACATAACCTCACACGTGCCAGATCAACAAGGCCAAATCATTTAAATTTTATGATTTTTAAGCCCCCTGTTGTTAGATTTTGTTTTCAATTATTATATTCGATCTGAAAAATGTATGCTACATTTTTGTGCCTCTACTGTAGGAAATAGTATTCATAATCCATTCATAACAGATAGTTTTGAGTGTATCAATTGTGTTAATTTAGAATCAATGCATTAAAAATAAAAAATTTACAAACTATTCAATGGTATGAACGTAATGTCAGTATTGACATCAAGTGTTAGCGATGGGTGTTGGTAAAACGCAGACCGGACCAGAACGCTTGACAAACTGAATATTTCCCTTTAAACATTTAAGAAACATATTTTTCATGTAGTGGCCTTAAAAATGGAAAATGACGAACCGCACATGCGTGGTACGATACATTTTGCAAACGCATGCTCCTGAACGCAGTTAGAAACGTTGCACTCTTTCCTGTTTACTGGAGGGTGCTTCACTTTTGTTTACTAGAATGGATTTGTTTTACTTCCATATTGTTCATTTTTCACGTTAACCGATTGCAATTTGTTTTGTTACACATATCGTAGCTTAAAAATGTAAAATAGTATTTCCTTAAATATTGTATTCATGTTTTTGTCGTTAGGTGAACGCAGTTTGGGACGTCGATGGTATTTCTTACAAACCTTGAAATGTTTAACGTTCTGACTACTGTAGGCGAGATAAATATTTCAACAAAACTTTCTCTAGTGGCTTTACATATATGTTTTTTATTGAGAAATACTTGAGAATCTTCAGTTAAAAAGGTGGTTTTCGGCAACTAGTTTCGCTTAATGTCAATAATGGAACGTCACGGACATTTTTGAGGAATTGATAGCTGATCTCTACAGCTAATTTCATAATCAATTTGACCGTTTTATCAACAACGAAAAGCCACAAGTATTGGGATATGAATCGTAGTTCGGTTACACGAAAAAAGGTCAATAAAACACACTGATTATTAATAATGGCAACAAATACTAGACATCAGGCCACATATGTGCATAATAATTAAACGCGATTATATGTTAAATTTAAATTATTTTCTTTTTGTTAAAATATTGTGCCTACAATGATTCAACCGACATGTAAACGGTGTTGTCTGATCAGTATCGAACACAGACCTATATATACTACTCAAAAGAATTTAAGGGTCAGACGATATTTTCGACATTATTTTCTGAATGTCAATTATATTAGCTAGACCATAATGTCACGCATGGTATTGTTCCATTTTGACGAAAGTGGGTCTAAGCAACCCATTAAATTAAAACCCACTGTCATTGACACTGTCGACTAGTTCTAATGGCGAAAACATGCTTACATTTGCACGTAAATTAGGGTAAAAGCGAAAGGTCTGCTAAGTGCCCATAACTTGCTTTTTCACAAAGCGCTTCATTTGCACGCTTTGCATGTGTATTCCATGTTCCCAATGCTGAATTTCCGTATAATTGGAGCTTGCGTTCGTGTACGGTGCACACTCCAAATTCGACAATGGTACGACGTCAACTGACTATCGAAGATCGAGGAAGGGCTATTGCTTGGCTTCAGGATGGCAATACGCAAAGAAATGTTGCTCTGAGACTTGGTGTCAGTCAGAGTGTCGTTGGCCGACTGTGGCAACGGTACCAAGCAACGAATTCTGTTCGAAATCGTCCACGTTCGGGAAGACCCCGAAGCACTACAAATAGAGAGGACCGCTACATCACCAATATGGCTCTACGTCAACGCACAACCACTGCACGCCGATTACGTGACAATCTGCGGACTGCGACTGGAACTCGAGTGTCTGATCAAGCCATACGCAATCGTCTGAGAGCCAATAATCTACGCTGCCGTCGCCAGGCTGTTCGACCACCTCTCCTACCACGTGACAGAACGGCCAGACGTCACAGGTGCACACTTCATCTGCGGTGGCAACGTGTTCAGTGGGGTCGAGTGATGTTCACTGATGAGTCCAGGTTTAGTCTTCAGTTCAACGACGGTCGGGTTCGTGTCTACAGACGTCCTGGGGAGCGCTTCGCTGACGTTAACGTTAGACAACGTCACCGGTTCGGTGGTGGCAGCGTCATGGTGTGGGGCGGCATCTCTATCCACCACAGGACCCCCCTCTATGTGGTGGATGGCAATCTGAATGGAATCCGCAATCTGAATGAGATTATCCGGCCGTTGGTTCTCCCAGGCCTTCAGCAGATTGGCGGCGGGGCAGTTCTGCAGGATGACAATGCCAGACCCCACCGCGCCAGGGTGGTAACGGACTTTCTCAGACAACAAGGTATCGCCAGGATGGATTGGCCAGCATATTCGCCTGACTTGGCCCCAATAGAGCACGCCTGGGACGAATTAGGCAGGAGAGTTCGGGATAACCATGCCCCTCCGGCCAACCTTCATGATCTGGGTCAACTTCTTATGGCAGAGTGGCAGGCCATTCCCCAAGAGTTCTTCAGACGTCTGATCAACAGCATGAGGCAACGATGTGTCGAGTGTATTCGCGCCAGGGGTGGATTAACACACTATTAAACGAATGTTCTAATGTGTAAAATCCATGTTTGACAACCTTCAACTTTGACAGCATGTCATGTGACTTTCTTGTATACAGTGACGTTTATTTGTGGTTTTTTGTAAATATGGAACAATAAATTAAATTTTTGGTGTAGTTTACATCATCAATCTAATACACTCTGAAACTTATTTGGTTATACATTTTTGACCCTTAAATTCTTTTGAGTAGTATATTTTGACAATGATAACCTTTTCTGTCTACAATTTTTTTAATGACGTCAGTATTCGAATGACATTGCATATCTCTACAAGAACAACAGCTGCTTCTTTCTTTAGAGACCGGCCTCGGTGGCGTCGTGGCAGGCCATCGGTCTACAGGCTGGTAGGTACTGGGTTCGGATCCCAGTCGAGGCATGGGATTTTTAATTCAGATACCGACTCCAAACCCTGAGTGAGTGCTCCGCAAGGCTCAATGGGTAGGTGTAAACCACTTGCACTGACCAGTGATCCATAACTGGTTCAACAAAGGTCATGGTTTGTGCTATCCTGCCTGTGGGAAGCGCAAATAAAAGATCCCTTGCTGCCTGTCGTAAAAGAGTAGCCTATGTGGCGACAGTGGGTTTCCTCTCCAAATCTGTGTGGTCCTTAACCATATGTCTGACGCCATATAACCGTAAATAAAATGTGTTGAGTGCGTCGTTAAATAAAACATTTCTTTCTTTCTTTCTTTAGAACGCATAAAAGTTTCAATGTAAAATTGTTATTTATTTCACCGTGTTTGAAAAAACCCAATGATTTTCAAAAGGTACTATATATTATATTTATTGTGTACGAAGTTTTTTTTTTAAATCTTACATTATCCACCACTGCAAACACATACACTAATATCTGTATATGTTATTGAGCAGGGGCGTAGCGTGGTCTGGACCTGGGTGTGGGGGGGGTCGAATATAAACCAAGTGGACCTTTTTCTATTTTGTTTTTGCACCACCAGAAACTCCAGATGTATAAACCTGTATGTTTTAGTTCTGAAAGCGGACCATTTGCTTCAGCGGGGGTGGGGTGGGGATGATGGTGGGGGTGCGGCGGGGGGGGGGGGTCGTCCGAACCCACCACCCTCCCCCAACCGCACCCCACCCCCTAGCCTACGCCCCTGTTGAGGTTATGGTGTGCATTAAAGATTTGTCATGTATTTTCTTATAGTGTCCCGGAGTCTGACCAATCCAGTGAAGGCTGTGATCTACGTGTATGCGGTCTGGTGTGGTTAGTCGACATGAACAATCCAGTGTGATGTTCGTCAGTGGCTGGAAATGGCGACGTCCGTAGTGAACTCCAATGTATAGTGGTGTGGTTAGTCGACATGGACAACCCAGTGTGATGTTCGTCAGTGGCTGGAGATGGCGATGTCCGTAGTGAACTCCAGTTTGTAGTGGTGTGGTTAGTCGACATGGACAACCCAGTGTGATGTTCGTCAGTGGCTGGAGATGGCGACGTCCGTAGTGAACTCCAATGTGTAGTAGTGTGGTTAGTCGACATGGACAACCCAGTGTGATGATCGTCAGTGGCTGGAGATGGCGACGTCCGTAGTGAACTCCAATGTGTAGTGGTGTGGTTAGTCGACATGGACAACCCAGTGTGATGATCGTCAGTGGCTGGAGATGGCGACGTCCGTAGTGAACTCCAGTGTGTAGTGGTGTGGTTAGTCGACATGGACAACCCAGTGTGATGTTCGCCAGTGGCTGGAGATGGCGACGTCCGTAGTGAACTCCAGTGTATAGTGGTGTGGTTAGTCGACATAGACAACCCAGTGTAATGCTCGTCAGTGGCTGGAGATGGCGACGTCCGTAGTGAACTACAGTGTGTAGTGGTGTGGTTAGACGACATGGACAACCCTGTGTGATGTTCGTCAGTGGCTGGAGATGGCGATGTCCGTAGTGAACTCCAGTGTGTAGTGGTGTGGTTAGTCGACATACACAACCCAGTGTAATGCTCGTCAGTGGCTGGAGATGGCGACGTCCGTAGTGAACTACAGTGTGTAGTGGTGTGGTTAGTCGACACGGACAACCCAGTGTGATGATCGTCAGTGGCTGGAGATGGCGACGTCCGTAGTGAACTCCAGTGTGTAGTGGTGTGATTAGTCGACATGGACAACCCTGTGTGATGTTCGTCAGTGGCTGGAGATGGCGATGTCCGTAGTGAACTCCAGTGTGTAGTGGTGTGGTTAGTCGACATGGACAACCCAGTGTGATGTTCGTCAGTGGTGGCTGGAGATGGCGACGTCCGTAGTGAACTCCAGTGTGGTTAGTCGACATGGACAACCCTGTGTGATGTTCGTCAGTGGCTGGAGATGGCGACGTCCGTAGTGAACTCCAGTGTGTAGTGGTGTGATTAGTCGACATGGACAACCCAGTGTGATGTTCGTCAGTGGCTGGAGATGGCGATTTCCGTAGTGAACTCCAATGTATAGTGGTGTGGTTAGTCGACATGGACAACCCTGTGTGATGATCGTCAGTGGCTGGAGATGGCGACGTCCGTAGTGAACTCCAGTGTGTAGTGGTGTGATTAGTCGACATGGACAACCCTGTGTGATGTTCGCCAGTGGCTGGAGATGGCGACGTCCGTAGTGAACTCCAGTGTGTAGTGGTGTGGTTAGTCGACACGGACAACCCAGTGTGATGATCGTCAGTGGCTGGAGATGGCGACGTTCGTAGTGAACTCCAGTGTGTAGTGGTGTGATTAGTCGACATGGACAACCCTGTGTGATGATCGTCAGTGGCTGGAGATGGCGACGTTCGTAGTGAACTCCAGTGTGTAGTGGTGTGGTTAGTCGACATGGACAACCCAGTGTGATGTTCGTCAGTGGCTGGAGATGGCGACGTCCGTAGTGAACTCCAGTGTGTAGTGGTGTGATTAGTCGACATGGACAACCCTGTGTGATGTTCGTCAGTGGCTGGAGATGGCGATGTCCGTAGTGAACTCCAGTGTGTAGTGGTGTGGTTAGTCGACATGGACAACCCAGTGTGATGTTCGTCAGTGGTGGCTGGAGATGGCGACGTCCGTAGTGAACTCCAGTGTGTAGTGGTGTGGTTAGTCGACATGGACAACCCTGTGTGATGTTCGTCAGTGGCTGGAGATGGCGACGTCCGTAGTGAACTCCAGTGTGTAGTGGTGTGATTAGTCGACATGGACAACCCTGTGTGATGTTCGTCAGTGGCTGGAGATGGCGACGTCCGTAGTGAACTCCAGTGTGTAGTGGTGTGGTTAGTCGACACGGACAACCCTGTGTGATGTTCGTCAGTGGCTGGAGATGGCGACGTCCGTAGTGAACTCCAGTGTGTAGTGGTGTGATTAGTCGACATGGACAAGCCTGTGTGATGTTCGTCAGTGGCTGGAGATGGCGACGTCCGTAGTGAACTCCAGTGTGTAGTGGTGTGGTTAGTCGACACGGACAACCCTGTGTGATGTTCGTCAGTGGCTGGAGATGGCGACGTCCGTAGTGAACTCCAGTGTGTAGTGGTGTGGTTAGTCGACATGGACAACCCTGTGTGATGTTCGTCAGTGGCTGGAGATGGCGATGTCCGTAGTGAACTCCAGTGTGTAGTGGTGTGATTAGTCGACATGGACAACCCAGTGTGATGTTCGTCAGTGGCTGGAGATGGCGACGTCCGTAGTGAACTCCAGTGTGTAGTGGTGTGGTTAGTCGACACGGACAACCCTGTGTGATGTTCGTCAGTGGCTGGAGATGGCGACGTCCGTAGTGAACGCCACTGTTAAGTGGTGTGACTGTCGTGCTCTGTGACAGTTGAACGTGTTTTTGTAAACTGTACACGCAACGATCTGCTACTTGCAAAATAATTATCCGATCATTTAAAACTGGAAAAAACATTCCTACTTAAAGAAAATATGAATTGTAAATCAAACAATGTAATGTACTGTTTAATATGTAAAACCTGTGGTGATTTTTATGTAGGTAAAACCACTGGAGAGTTACACCTAGGCATTAGTGTACGTAGACAACAAACTGAATCAAACGAATTACGTTTCTTGAATGTTAACGACCATTGTCATTATTGTTCCTTCCTATATTGGTAAATAATTGTCATAGTGTTGTCTGGTTGTAGTTTGTCACAAGGAACGTCCTTGAAATGTGTAAGTATGTACGAAACGTGCACCAGTTCACTAAAGTCTGGTTTCCCTAAAATGTGTAATGGAAGAAAACATTCGCAGACGATCACAGACACTAGATGATAGATCTGTTAAGTTCAACAGGTTTCATTTTCACCAGTTCGTCGCCAATCTGACTAAGGTCGATGTAAACAAGACGTGATCGCATGCCACTGTTGGCACTTCTCTGTTATAGATAATATAATGTACTATGTATGTCACACGTATACGCACTCACGCTCACGCACGCACATGCGCAGTGATAGGTAGCCCGAGAAACCCTTCCCACAACCTCAGTGAAATGATGAGTCTTTGTAACGATTGGTTTCTTAAAGCACATTATGCAACAGTTCCAACGACCACACCCAAATTCTAACTGCTAAACTCGGACTAATGACAGACATGCACTGTGCATATAAAAATACGAAACGTCAGCAGTGCGCCGTTTCCTGCTGTGAAGACTCCCGATACACTGGAATTATCACTGAGGAAATATTCTCTTTCCAGCCAAGAAATTGTATTGAAGGTATGTATGTAAGAAATTGTATGTATGTAAGAAATTGTATGTATGGTATGTATGTATGATCCTCTACCCTACCTCTTTTATTTGATGCTTTTCTTGATATTCAATTTCTAAGATTTTTGTCAACGCTTTGTTGAGATATCAGACTAGCAATAATTGGTCTGTGTGTGCACTTTCCTATAGACAGGTACACACATCTTTCTAGCGGATTCGCTGACAGCTGAATGTAGTATCACATGGCAGCTATCCCTTTAAAGGCCGAGTCTTTGTTGTACGTTTATGTCCATCTAACCCTCAACACCTTGAACGTCTTGCAAATATTATAAACAGGTCGCGTTAGGCAAAAACGAAATAATTGTGTTAAATGTGTTGTTAATATTATCACCAGTGATCGTTATCAAATAATTATGTTTTCAAATTATGGTTTTGTAGTGAACATTCAATTATATACACCAAAGTATTGACAACAAGCCGTTTTGTAGTGAACATTCAATTATATATACCAAAGTATTGACAACAAGCCGTTTTGTAGTGAGCATTCAATTATATACACCAAAGTATTGACAACAAGCCGTTTTGTAGTGAACATTCAATTATATACACCAAAGTATTGACAACAAGTCGGATATTTAACGATCATGCAGCTGGTTGACCAAACTATTTTCCAAGACAAATTAAATATTTACTTACAGACAGTATTTTCGGGGCCATTTATTAGGTAATGTCTACAACATGCAGTGTATCTTGACGCTAATGCAGTATCTGACACTAGCATTGGTTTTGTTTTCCAAGTGTCATATTTATGTATAATTTCATATCACAATCCATGTCAAACATTGAACTTAGAAGGGTAGTATCATAAACCAGATTGGTTTGAAAAATTTCTTACAACATCCATGGAAATATTACAATATTTTACAAATATCTCGGGTATAGATAAAACAAATATACTGTGATTAGGCAAGGATAGAACTAATAGAAAATGTTTCCAAAATATCAGTTAAAATGTACTTCTGAATTTACAATCCTTTCTGTGCGATTCTCTACTAATCTCTATCAAATACAAGAAATAAACTATACTGCTAAGTTACTTGAACAATGGTTGAAACGTTCTTTATCAACATTAGGAAAAATTGCTGTAATTAAATGTCTGTCTTTATCAAAGTTGGTTTTCCTTTTATCTTCACTTCCACACCCAACATATGCTCTCTTCAAGAAATTAGAAACATATTTCTTTCATTTTATTTAGAATAAAAGAACTGATAAAATAGCTAGAAAAACATAAATTAGGGATTATCAAAATGGTGGTTTACGAGTAGTAGATGTGAAACTAGTTTGCAACGCACAAAAAATATCGTGGATAAAACGTGTCTATTTAAACCAAGACAGTGCTTGTTTATTGGGTAATTGCTAACAGTCTAAAGCTTCGTTAGCATTTACTTTTGGGTCAGCTTACTGCGAAACAAAAGCATTGACATGCACAAATCTTTTTTGGAAAAATGTATTAAATATATCGTCGAACTTTTTAGAAAAAGTTGAATCTAGAATTGACAAAATAAAAGTATTTAAAGGGACATTCCTGAGTTTGCTGCAATTTTTAAGATGTTATCGACTATCAGAGACTTTTTAACGATTGTAATTACATATCAATATATTTTCCTGCATAATATATTAATGGCTGTATATTAAACATGTTTCTGATTGTTCTAATATTTGTACTAGATTAAGTTTCATTTTATTTCCTAAAATAATTTTGTTCGTACGTACGAAATTATTTGAAGACAAAATCTAGTTTGGGCTTCTTACAAATATTAAGACGACCAGAAACACATTGAATATACAGACACTGATATTAAAAACAAGAAAATATATTTAAATGCAAGTTTAATCCTAGAAATATTTTATTGGTCGGAAACATCTTACAATGCAACAAACTCAGGAATGTCCCTTTAACCTCCAGTTTGGTATAACTCGTATATTAACATCAATAAGAAGCATGTTTATTATAATAAATCGGAAAATAAAGGAATTATGTTCTGAAAAAAAATACCAATTGGCTTACAGTGT